>NC_141819.1:1917535-1950035 GCF_982586985.1 Callionymus lyra
GTAGAAGAAGAAGTAGAAGAAGTAGAAGAAGAAGTAGAAGAAGAAGTAGAAGAAGTAGAAGAAGAAGTAGAAGAAGAAGTAGAAGAAGTAGAAGAAGAAGTAGAAGAAGTAGAAGAAGAAGTAAAAGAAGAAGTAGAAGAAGAAGTAAAAGAAGAAGTAGTAGAAGAAGTAGAAGAAGAAGTAGAAGAAGAAGTAAAAGAAGAAGTAGAAGAAGAAGTAAAAGAAGAAGTAGTAGAAGAAGTAGAAGAAGAAGTAGAAGAAGAAGTAGAAGAAGTAGAAGAAGAAGTAGAAGAAGTAGAAGAAGAAGTAGAAGAAGAAGTAGAAGAAGTAGAAGAAGAAGTAGAAGAAGTAGAAGAAGAAGTAGTAGAAGAAGTAGAAGAAGAAGTAGAAGAAGTAGAAGAAGAAGTAAAAGAAGAAGTAGTTAGTCATAGAATCAAATCTGGCATCAGAAGTAGGATAGAGACAAAAGTGAGTAAAACTGTATTTGGTTTATTTTGTTTAAAATATGGTTATTTGGTTTATTTTAAGTTGCATTTTCTTTCAAAAACAGTCAAAAAGGTCTGGAAGGTTGATCCTGATTGACGTCAAAACCCCTGTAAGTGATCCTCTAATCAAACAGTTAACTATTAACTATTAACTATAATCTTTGAGCGTGACGCTGGTCTGCAGCCTCGTACTCCAACCACTTTCCTTGCCTTCTGCAGCAGGTCTGCATACTTTCTCTTCTTCCTTCCATAGGTTCCAGTCCCTCCTCCTATGGAACCGTCAACTCAAGTGCTGCTGATCTCAAGGCTGCAGACCACAGCACTACATCTGGTCTTTAGGTAGTGCTGCAGATCTCTTGAGCTGCCTACCTAGGTCAACGTGGATCTGATACCAAAGCATGAAGGATGCTCTACACAGCCAAGACCATTTCCAACTGTAATCAAAGCAAAAAACTGCTGGAAAGGTTGATCCTGATGGACAGACGTCAAAGTGTAAGTGATGGTATCTGAAGTTAAACATGTTAAACATGCTGTGATAAGGAATCAGAGTAACTTGTGTGACTAAAGATGGTAAACGCGTCGCACACCAACATATGGAAGGCGACCCACCTTGGCGAACCTCTTCATGTAGTGACCCACGATCTGCGGGTCCGGACACTCCAGCTTCCTGATGATCTCGAAGCTCTGGTTGAGCTGCGAGAAGACGTCCACCACGGAGCAGGAGAACAGGGCGTGCTCCGAGGTGACCTGGAACTGTGGGGCGACAGGAGGCGCGTCATTGGCCGAGACGCAGGAAGGTGGCGCGCAGCAGGGAATCATGGGTAATAGAGAGAAGGTTCCTGCGGTCGAAGCTAGAGAATCGGAGACGCCGTCTAGAACTCCTGAAGTCCTATGAACCAGGTGTGGTGGACCTCTTTGTACAACAAAGCGGTTTAATGTCAGCATTAAATGCGTGACAAATAAAATACTATGACCTTTAAGAAAATCAAAGTAAGTGTAAGAGACCAACACCATAAAGAGCTCAGACCTTGTTGTTGTGTATTTGGTTGTGTGCCGACGATGGTGTTGTGTGTTATGTGTGTGTTTGTGTGTATGTTTCCTCACCGATGTTTCAGCTTTTTTCATATGAAACTGAAACTTAAAGAGTTTATGTTTCACTCATTTTCACTTGTGAACACGTTTCTTTTCGTGTGAACTCGACTGAAGCCGACACGAGTCAAAACTCACGTCGTTTCAGGGAAAGTTTTGGTTTCCTTTCAAAATAAAACACATTTCCGACGGTAATAACTAATAGAACAGAAACAATAAACTAGTTCTAAACTTACTTTACTAGGTTTATTTCTGTGTCCCAGAAACAGAGGCCTCAGAGACCTGAGACACAGGACCCCAGTGTAAAACTGAGAATCTACCTGTCGTTTCAAAAGCTGCTTCGTTTCTGGTTGGAGATGAAGCGACGTGTGGAACCACACTTCCCAGAATGCACCAGCAGCAGCCAACCAGCTGTCATTGGCACTAATGTGCAGCACCTGTGAACTTTGACCTCATGGAGGTTCAGGGTCAGAGAGAGAAGACGCTCCAAGTGCACCATGGGTTCGGTCCAAAGACGCCGATGGTCGGTGAAATGTTTTCTTTACTTTGATTGTGTTTTAAATACTTCTGAGACGTTCAAATGTATGTTTAACTGCAGTCGATATTAGTGAAGGAACACATTGCAGCATTATATTGATTTTTGGGAACCCTTGAGTTAGAGGATGAAACTTTGATGAGAGTCGTACCCCGTCCTTCTTGTCCCTCTCCAGAGCTCCGTGCAGGAAGTCTCGAGACACCTCCTCGTTCTCGTCCAGCCACTGGATGACGAACGGCTCGAACCAACTGCGGCGAGAAGGAAGGTGAGCGTCTGAAACACCAGAACGTTCTCAGAGGTCCAGGACGCTCACGCAGGATACTCGGGCACGCGGCTCTTGAAGAACGGCAGATCCTTGCAGTACTCGTTGTAGAGCCACTTGACCTTGAAGTGCAGGTTCATGTAGTCGGCGCTCTTGCACAGACGGTTCTTCTCGTGTTCTGGGAGGAGAGAGTGACACGAGTGAAGACTTCACTCTGAGATGAACAAGCGTTGATCTGCAGCAGAAGGTTGATCATCATACAGGACTTGAGACGTAGATCGACTGGTTCGCTGAGAGCTTTGGATCTTGGTTGAACGTTCTTGTCGTTACCAGAGATCTGTCTATAGAACACCTGACGCTTTACATGTCTCACTCCATTCACTCGTGAACAAGACCACGTCGTCAGCAGATAGACGACCAACAAACCTGTGCTGTGTCTAAAAATCACATACTTCTCTTAGTGCACTGGTTAGTATCATCAGGATAGTGTACGTACTAACTAGTAACTAATCCTCCACAGATAGTATGTCTCAAACAAACATCTCTTAGTATACTAGAAGTTAGTATCATCAGGATAGTGTACGTACTAACTAGTAACTAACCCTCCACAGATAGTATGTCTCAAACATACTTCTCTTAGTATACTAGAAGTTAGTATCATCAGGATAGTGTACGTACTAACTAGTAACTAATCCTCCACAGATAGTATGTCTCAAACATACTTCTCTTAGTATACTAGAAGTTAGTATCATCAGGATAGTGTTACTAACTAGTAACTAATCTTCCACAGATAGTATGTCTCAAACATACTTCTCTTAGTATACTAGAAGTTAGTATCATTAGGATAGTGTTACTAACTAGTAACTAATCCTCCACAGATAGTATGTCTCAAACATACTTCTCTTAGTATACTAGAAGTTAGTATCATCAGGATAGTGTTACTAACTAGTAACTAATCCTCCACAGATAGTATGTCTCAAACATACTTCTCTTAGTATACTAGAAGTTAGTATCATCAGGATAGTGTACGTACCAACTAGTAACTAATCCTCCACAGATAGTATGTCTCAAACATACTTCTCTTAGTATACTAGAAGTTAGTATGCATCAGGATAGTGTACATACTAACTAGTAACTAATCCTCCACAGATAGTATGTCTCAAACATACTTCTCTTAGTATACTAGAAGTTAGTATCATCAGGATAGTGTACGTACTAACTAGTAACTAATCCTCCACAGATAGTATGTCTCAAATCAAACTCTGCTGCTACAAACTAACAGGAAATGATGCGTCAGGTTCTTCTTCTACTACTATTTAAGGATGATTTCAACCAGCTGGAGACACAGCTCTGATCTCAACAGTCCGGCTGAAGTAACCAGCGTTGTTTTTAAATATTAAAAAACACATTGAGTCTCATTGAGTTCAAAAAACAAAGTTAAAGAAGATAAGCCGGTTCATGATCGTTAGCACTGATGCTAAGGAAGTAGTCAGATGCTAAGGAAGTAGTTAGATGCTAAGGAAGTAGTTAGATGCTAAGGAAGTAATTAGATGCTAAGAAAGTAGTCAGATGCTGAGTAAGTAGTCAGATGCTAAGGAAGTAGTTAGATGCTAAGGAAGTAGTCAGATGCTAAGAAAGTAGTCAGATGCTGAGTAAGTAGTCAGATGCTAAGGAAGTAGTCAGATGCTAAGAAAGTAGTCAGATGCTAAGAAAGTAGTCAGATGCTAAGAAAGTAGTCAGATGCTAAGAAAGTAGTCAGATGCTAAGGAAGTAGTTAGATGCTAAGGAAGTAGTTAGATGCTAAGAAAGTAGCCAGATGCTGAGTAAGTAGTCAGATGCTGAGTAAGTAGTCAGATGCTAAGGAAGTAGTTAGATGCTAAGGAAGTAGCCGGATGCTAAGGTAGTAGTTAACGCAGAACTATTTTGTTTCTTTGCAGATGAATAAGGCCAAATAGTGCAAACATCACATTTTTTATCGTTCATTCTCTTAAGGGGGGCTGGGGTCTATCCCAGTTTCTTGGGGTGAAAGGCGTGGGACACCCTGGACAGGACCCTCATACCTACAGACAAGTTCTCAATCAACCTCTGTATATTTTTGGACTGTGGGAGGAAACCGGAGTTCCCGGAGTAAACCCACGCAACACGGGGAGAACACACTAACTCCACACAGAAGGTCATGAGTCGACTCCCCCCAGTCTACGCCAGGCACCTCCACACACAGTTGACAGCTGTCATCGAGTCCAACAAGGCTGATGGAGTCCAACCCTAACCCTGACAATCACTGCAAACCACTTCCTAGAAGCTGTTTGGACCGAGCTCTGACGACGCATCTGTTGAACTGGTACCACCTTCTCTAACAGTACTCACCCTCCATGGCGTACTTCATGTCCTGAGCAAACAGGTTCCACATGACTTCTGCGCTGATTTTACCCACGTTGAGCTCCTGCGGGAACCTTGACGGAGAAACAGGAGTTTGTTAACTCAAACGGTGCAGAAGATGCAGGTGAGGAAGGAGGAAGTCTCACTGGTTCAAGCAGGGCGTGTACGAGTTCTTGTCCTCCTCGATGATGGACACGATGAGGGTGATGAGTTTGGACCAGAAGTCCAGGTTCTTGATGCTCGGACCTTGTTCCTCTGGAGGAACCGCACCCTGCTTGGCCTGGAAACAACGACACAAACATTTGAGTTTTAAATAATGAAAACATGCTCCAGTGAACACGTGTGAGAAGCTCCTCCTGAACCCATGACCTGCAGCCACGAGTCCATCGATGGTCTCGAACACCGAGACAAACACAGGAGTCTCAGGAGAAAGTATGAACCAGAATTTAAAAATGATCCTGAAAGAAACTAGTGAAGAGTTTGAAGGAGAAATGTGAGTTCTTCTACTAGAGCAGCCAGTGAAGAGTTTGAAGGAGAAATGTGAGTTCTTCTACTAGAGCAGCCAGTGAAGAGTTTGAAGGAGAAATGTGAGTTCTTCTACTAGAGCAGCCAGTGAAGAGTTTGAAGGAGAAATGTGAGTTCTTCTACTAGAGCAGCCAGTGAAGAGTTTGAAGGAGAAATGTGAGTTCTTCTACTAGAGCAGCCAGTGAAGAGTTTGAAGGAGAAATGTGAGTTCTTCTACTAGAGCAGCCAGTGAAGAGTTTGAAGGAGAAATGTGAGTTCTTCTACTAGAGCAGCCAGTGAAGAGTTTGAAGGAGAAATGTGAGTTCTTCTACTAGAGCAGCCAGTGAAGAGTTTGAAGGAGAAATGTGAGTTCTTCTACTAGAGCGGCCAGTGAAGAGTTTGAAGGAGAAATGTGAGTTCTTCTACTAGAGCAGCCAGTGAAGAGTTTGAAGGAGAAATGTGAGTTCTTCTACTAGAGCGGCTCAGAATTCTGGCTGCAGAGTTTTTTATAAACTGCAGGCGAAACACATCCTTCTGGTTTAGACACTAAACAAACTGTAATAGACGCCACAATGAAGCTGCATCTTTCATTGAAAATGTACACGTTGATAGCAGCCGATGTTTGTTCAGTGTTAGTGAAGGATATACACCAGAAAATCCTGAACAAGATTTGAATCTGGGTCACAAAGTATGTTTTCAAACATCCTTTTGATGGAGGAATCTCCTGACACAGTTTTCCTCGGATGATCTGGACTGGGCTGTTTTTAGAGTTCAAAGGAACGTATCTACAAACGGTTCCAGGGTCATGGCGGCGAATCTTATCATTGATAAAAATGTCTTTGGAATTCTTAAAAAACATGAATGTATCGTAAATATGCAGCGCTGATATCACATAGTGAGGGGGACCAGATGTAAAACTGAAACAAACAAGTTACAGGACGTTAATATTAAAGGGGCGGGGCTTGGAGGTGTAAAAAGGGGGCGTGGAAACCTGTCGCGTTCAATTGACGAGAGAAGCCTTGTGACCTTCTCACTCTTGTTGAGTGTCTAGATCAGAGCAAAACTAGAATTCAATGAGCTATTACTGGACAAATAAAGTAATAAGTAAGTAATTTGTATTTATAGAGCGCAAAGCGCTTAAACAATCAAAATAATACTCAATAAAATGTATACTTTAAAGGTCAAGATAAGACTGAGAACAACACCTTGACCTTGAGTTCGACAGATATGTTCCACAGCCTTCTGAACCTATTCAAGTACATCATTTCAGTGATCGGTTGAATTTCATATGTTGACATTTTAATTTTTTTTTATTGAAATGTTGTTGTTTTTTTAACCATATATTGTTTTGATAATAATTTAATTAAATAATTTATCTTTTTAAAAGTCACAAGATCGTCTGATTCAATTCAATCCAGTAGTTTGGTTCTTTTCTGCCGTCGTACCAACATTTCATATTGAGTTTAAAAATATTGAGTTACGAAAAAACGTTTTTGAATCATTAACTAGAATAATTAACTCTTTAAGGGTAAAATAAAAATCATGCACTTTGAAAAAAATATTTCATTGTGTTATCTCACTTGTCTTGTCTCAGGGTCAAAGGTCAACGACCTCCCCTGGGCTCCCATAAATACGAACTCAGTGGTCGACCCAGACACAACACAAGGCATACCTCAGACACATTTGTATTTGGGCCTTCAGGTCACCTTGACCCTTGGATAACACAAGGGATACCACAAACACATTTGTTTCAGGGCCTTCGGGTCACCGTGACCCTGGGATAACACAAACATTTTTCAACTTTTCAATATATTAATGATTAAAAAAAATCAACTTAAAACAACATTGAAAGTGTAAATTCAATGTAATTTGGATCTTCCTTCATCAAATCCATGATAATATAATCCGTCTGGTCTTCATGCGACGCCTGCTCAACAGGTTTCCTCGTCTCTGCGCTGCAACCATGTAACTGTGAAAGCCGACAACACGACGCCCACACACAGCGGGGGAAGAGACTCGTACCGGGTCGGTCTGGTACTCGCGGCTGTACAGCTCGTGACAGTTGTTGAAGATGTACTCGTAGGTGGAGTTGAGGCAGGCTTTGACGCAGTCCTTCACCACCTGACTGGCTCTGGGAGGACTCTGGAGCTCCTGGACCTGAAGGCAGCAGAAGAACAGACGTCGACGGTTGAGACGACGGCGCTCCGGCTCCTCGGGTTCTTACCTTCATCCTGAAGAAGGTGATGCTGGTGAGCAGGTCCACCGTGGACTTCAGGTCCTGGAGTCTCTCTGGACTGCTGGCCGGGAAGTTGTTCTGCGGTGCAGAGACACACACACTGAGCTGGAAACACACACTGTGACAGTCCATCTGCTGCCCACGGACGAGTGGGTGCAGGGTCTCGGTGTCTGAGCCTCAGAGAACATTAACACGTCAGGAGGATTCTTTCCAACCAGGACAGAATGTTGAGAGTTTACTTCGACTGCGACAAATCTGACGTTTAACTTGATGTCTTAGGTATTGACAAGTGTGAACGAATTGATCTCGAACATTTATTAAATATTCAATCGTTTGTTTAGACAAAAAGCGTGAATTCAAATCAAATAAATAGAAATAATTATTCTTTAGGTTGAAGCAAATTGTTAAATATTTTTGACACAAATATACAAATAAATACTTCATATATAGCAAACACATGTATCGCGTCTCGTATAATCTATATAACACAATATAATAACATACACTATAATATATATGTTTATACTTATATTTCAGTGTAAATACATATTGAATTGTGTATGAATATAGTATTTTAGGATCAATGTTGTTTCCAAAAACCTCCAATAGTTTTCTGAGGCTCAAAACTTTGAAGTCTCGTGACTTCTTGTAAGGATACGACAACTTTACTGTAAGCGATCACTAGATTTAACACAAATAATCACTTGATTAACTGATAATCTTTCATATTTAATTCATACTAAAGAATCATTGCTCTTTAAAAATTCATGTGCTCAGCTATTCTTCAGCTCAAACCCAACAACCTGGTGCCGCGACCCAGCATCAAAACCCAACAATTTGGTGCCGTGACCCGGCATCAAAACCCAACAACTTGGTGCTGTGACCCGGCACCAAAACCCAACAACTTGGTGCTGTGACCCGGCACCAAAACCCAACAACTTGGTGCCGTGACCCGGAATACACCGGATAACACTGAATAATGCAGAAACCGAGTCTTCCTGATGGTGACGGTCACGTCCATGAATCTCTCTGGACTGAAGGTGAAAAACTTACCCGGTACATGGAGAGGTCGATCCTCAGGGAGTTGTGCAGCTGGTCCAGCAACTTGACGAATCGTTCTTTCTGTGACACACAAACACTCGCCATTAAAGATCATAACGTATGTGTTCGTACGAGAGGATTCGATTCAAATCTTGATCCGTGGATTATAATGTGACTCACTGACATTTGAAGACATTTGAACCATTTAATGACTTTGTTTGGTGAAAAAAATGAAAGAAAAATGCATCGGGTCAGAAGAATTTTTTTTGATACTGTTTCAGTTACTTTAAACTATTTCATTTCAAATAATATTTTGTTTCTGAGCTTCAATCAACCGACTCATTATTTATCACTGACTGATCTAAACTAAAATTAGACCCATGCGGATAAGAAGGTTGAATTGTTTCTTCATTGAAGGTCCATGAAAAGAACTAACTCAACACAAAATAAAAATGCATTTTCTTAATTGAAAATATTTGTTGGGATTAAGTCAACATCTCATTTGTATATTAAATAAATATTTGACTTTTTTAATAGATTTTATTTTTGAAAATATTTTTTAGGGTTGAATGAAGCAACTATTTCTGTTTATCTTGTTGTTGTTGTTATCTCAGGGTCAAAGTGACCCAAAGCACGAAAAACAAATGTGGTTATGGTATCCCTTGTGTTGTCGCCGGTTAAATAGCCTTTTTTTATTACAAATATATTTTTGATTGAAGCAACTTTTTGAAATTAAAAAGTTGTCGATCTTTTTCTAGAAAATATATTTTTGATTGAAGCACATTTTTCGATTGATTGAAGCAGCGTTTTTGTTTATCTTGTGTTTTGTCAGGGTCAAAGGTCAACGACCTCCTTGGCTTTCATGAACACATTTGCAGTGGTGAAGGTCTTTGACCTTTGACCCGGAGACAACACAAGGGATACCACAAACACATTTCTTTCCGGGCCTCTGCGTCACTTTAAAGGGTTTAATAAACTTTTTTATTCAAAATATATTTTTGATTGAAGCAACTTTTTTAAAGTATTTTATCTTATTCTAACACCTTTCCTCTTGAAAATGTATTTTTTTTATTGAAGCACATTTTTCGACTGATTGAAGCAACGTTTGATCTGGATTGAAGATATCAAATTAAAATCTACAAGCGACTCGTCTTGACGTCCCGACTGACCCCGAAGTTGGAAGCAGCGAATCGGTCGGAGGCGGAGACGTTGTTGGTGGCCTGGGTGGTGTGAGCGTAGTAGGCGTTGATGTTGGCGAGCAGCGTGCTCATGACGGCGGGCACGCCCGGGCACATGTACTTGGAAGACAGGCAGGCGAAGTGTCTGCACGGAAGAAGGAAAGATGAAAAAGGAGAAGAAAAGGTGGCGGACAGACTCACGTCATGGCCTGATAGATGGACTCGACTCCGTATCTCATGGCGAACTCGTCCACGATCTCCTGCGGCGTCTCCTCGAAGTAGACCTTCCAGGCGTCGTCGCCTTTGGCGTCGGGAATCTTCACCACGCCGTTGTTCTGGATGTCGGTCACGAAGTGGAAGAGGTTCTACGAGAGGTCGCGGATCAGAAAGGTTCCTCAGACGACACTTCCCAGCATTCAAAGTTGAAACAGTGATGGGATCTGACGCGTGTCAATCAAAACATCTGATTGAAGATTAAAGATGAATGAAGAAGTGAAGTGAGAGACTTGTCGTGGATTTACATGAAGACCTGAAAATAATTGCACTAAAAAACTAACAAATATTGATCAGGAGAAACAACAATACAATTTTCGTGAAAAACTGACAATATTTGCATGAAAATTAGATAAAATTATTAAAAAAAAAAAAAAAAACAGCATAATAACATAAATAAATAATAATAAATAAATAATTATTCAAAAAACAAGTCATTGTTATTTTTAATTATTATGTGATTGAATGACGAAAACGTGTCGATATCTGATTAATTCATGTATCTTTGCAGCTTCAGAACCTTTTGTTCACGAGTTCAAACCATTATTTCTGCTCACTTTAGACTGAACTTGATGTAAATGTCGTCTCACTTCACATTCTGAGCTGCTCTAGTAGAAGAACTCACATTTCTCCTTCAAACTCTTCACTAGTTTCTTTCAGGATCATTTTAAAATTCTGGTTCTTACTTTCAGATCTATTCATGGTCAGACCTTCCATCAGATGTTTGATGATCTACTGACTCCTTCAAGAAACATGTGTGTTTGATGATCTACTGACTCCTTCAAGAAACATGTGTGTTTGATGATCTACTGACTCCTTCAAGAAACATGTGTGTTTGATGATCTACTGACTCCTTCAAGAAACATGTGTGTTTGATGATCTACTGACTCCTTCAAGAAACATCTCTGTGTTTGATGATCTACTGACTCCTTCAAGAAACATGTGTGTTTGATGATCTACTGACTCCTTCAAGAAACATGTGTGTTTGATGATCTACTGACTCCTTCAAGAAACATCTGTGTTTGATGATCTACTGACTCCTTCAAGAAACATCTGTGTTTGATGATCTACTGACTCCTTCAAGAAACATGTGTGTTTGATGATCTACTGACTCCTTCAAGAAACATCCGTGTTTGATGATCTACTGACTCCTTCAAGAAACATCTGTGTTTGATGATCTACTGACTCCTTCAAGAAACATCTGTGTTTTATGATCTACTGACTCCTTCAAGAAACATGTGTGTTTGATGATCTACTGACTCCTTCAAGAAACATCTGTGTTTGATGATCTACTGACTCCTTCAAGAAACATCTGTGTTTTATGATCTACTGACTCCTTCAAGAAACATCTGTGTTTGATGATCTACTGACTCCTTCAAGAAACATGTGTGTTTGATGATCTACTGACTCCTTCAAGAAACATCTGTGTTTGATGATCTACTGACTCCTTCAAGAAACATGTGTGTTTGATGATCTACTGACTCCTTCAAGAAACATCTGTGTTTGATGATCTACTGACTCCTTCAAGAAACATCTGTGTTTTATGATCTACTGACTCCTTCAAGAAACATCTGTGTTTGATGATCTACTGACTCCTTCAAGAAACATCTGTGTTTGATGATCTACTGACTCCTTCAAGAAACATGTGTGTTTGATGATCTACTGACTCCTTCAAGAAACATCTGTGTTTGATGATCTACTGACTCCTTCAAGAAACATCTGTGTTTGATGATCTACTGACTCCTTCAAGAAACATCTCAAGACACTTTTATTCTGCTGCATCAGATCACTGATGGAAGGTCTGACCATGAATAGATCTGAAAGTAAGAACCAGAATATTAAAATGATCCCGAAAGAAACTGGTGAGGAGCTTGAAGGAGAAATGTGAGTTCTTCTACTAGAGCGGCTCAGAAAGCCGTTTGATTCAGGATCATCTTGTGTAAAGTGTTGCTCACAGACGTCGATATGGATCAGGATCTTCTGCTGGAACTCACTTCATGAAGACACGTGTACTGGACGTGATACGGCGCCACCGTCTCCTCTCCCTTGATCTCCACGTTGATGTGCATGCGAATCGCTCCGGACACCGCCGACTTGTCCGTGCGCTTGTCTGAGCCAAACAAACACAGATTCAACAAACACAGATTCAACAAACACACTCGGACTCATGTCGGTCGTGGACCACCGACCTAGGTTGTACCACACGTCCATCTCGCCGCTCAGAGTTCGGACCTCGATGATGGTTTGTCCCAAGAAGTCGTCGGACTCGCGCTTGAACTTCTGCTTGACCCGGGACTTGATGTCGTCGTCCTCGTCCCAGACTCGCACCTTGATGCGGTCCGAGGAGTTGTGGCACTCACTGCACCAGGAGGTCAACAATATTAAACATTCAAACTGTTGCACCAGGAGGTCAACATATTTTAACATTTATATAATAGTTCCGTGTTTCTCTGTCAATGAATGAATGTAACGTCAATACACCATTTACAAGTAAACTCAGTGGATTGATCCTTGTGTTGTTTCTGGGTCAAAGGTCAACCAGCTCCCTTGCTTCCATATGCAGTGCTGGATGTCATTGACCTTTGACCCAGAGAAAACACAAGGGATACCACAAACACATTTGTTTTCGAGCCTCAAGTACGGTTGAATTTAACATTTGAAATATTAAAACCTTTCTTTGAAGATTTTTTCAATAGATTTTTTTTCAATCATTTAAAAACAATAAAAATGTCTATTTTATATATTTTACCAAAAAAAGCTGGTATTGTCAAGGTCAAACTCTATGCGTATAAAAATAGAAACTATTTAATTAAATAAAAAAACAGAAGGTTTAAACATTTTAAATGTTAAATTCATTGTCATTATATTCCTCAAAAACCTCCTCAAACACAACATCCACAGCAAACATGTCCTGAACTCACAAGTTGAACGTCTCCTCCCAGACCGGGTTCAGGTTCCCGTAGATGGTCTTGGTTCTCTTCTTGGTCTTGCCCACCTGGACGGTGACGTACGGATCGCTGGAGCCGGTCTTGTCTTTGGCTTGTAGCCCTTGAGCACAGAGCACTGCGGAGGAGGAACAGCGCCACCATGAGGTCGGTCTCACGACGCCGGCGCCGGCCGTGACTCACCGGTGATGCTGATCTTGGCCGACCACTTGGAGGTCCCGTCCAGCACGCTCTGCTTGATCTGCTTCATCTGAGTGACGTGCGTGGCCTTGACCACGGTGAAGACTTCCTGGATCAGCTCGAAGATCTCGGGTTTGTTCCTCTCCCTGATCTTCATGCGGTCTTTGAGGACCATGATGATGTTCTGGGTTCGGTCTTCGGCGCCATGTTTGGAACTTTTTTCTGCGGCTCCTGTTCCGTGGAAGAACCAAAGTGTGTCGTCAGGTTTTTGATTTGTGAGTCGATGACAGGAAACAAAAATGGAACGAATACATAATAGAACATTGACTGTGGAGATCAAAACTGTCCAGAAGAGTAAAACTATATATATATATATATATATATATATATATATATATGTATATATATATATATATACAGTATATATATATATTCTGAGCTGCTCTAGTAGAAGAACTCACATTTCTCACATCCTTCAAACTCTTCACTGGCTGCCATTATTTTCAATGTTACACACATTTGTTGAATATAATAAATACAAACGTGAGATAACTCAAAATATCAAAAACTTAAATGTAACTGCATGATATTTAAACCAGTTCTATGACTTTACATGGTCACATAGTTAAATTCACGTAGAAAAACAACAAAAACATTTATAACTTTAAACAAAAACACAACTTACAGGAATACATGTAAACACAAACACTGTATCTTAATCTTAGCAAAATCAATAGTGTTATGAAGTTGTTCCATCTCGCCAAATAGTTGAGTATAATGTTCATACTGTAAAGCAGGAGTTAAAAAAACACCATAAAACATTTTTTTTTAATTTGTAAAAGAAAAAGAAAAAAATGTATATATATATATATATCAAGTTCAGATTGTAATCCAGTAGGATCTGAAACCTATGCCTGCAGTTCATACAAAACTCTGCAGCCAGAAGTCTGAGCCGCTCTAGTAGAAGAACTCACATTTCTCCTTCAAACTCTTCACTGGCTGCTCTAGTAGAAGAACTCACATTTCTCCTTCAAACTCTTCACTGGCTGCTCTAGTAGAAGAACTCACATTTCTCCTTCAAACTCTTCACTGGCGGCTCTAGTAGAAGAACTCACATTTCTCCTTCAAACTCTTCACTGGCGGCTCTAGTAGAAGAACTCACATTTCTCCTTCAAACTCTTCACTGGCTGCTCTAGTAGAAGAACTCACATTTCTCCTTCAAACTCTTCACTGGCTGCTCTAGTAGAAGAACTCACATTTCTCCTTCAAACTCTTCACTGGCGGCTCTAGTAGAAGAACTCACATTTCTCCTTCAAACTCTTCACTGGCTGCTCTAGTAGAAGAACTCACATTTCTCCTTCAAACTCTTCACTGGCCGCTCTAGTAGAAGAACTCACATTTCTCCTTCAAACTCTTCACTGGCTGCTCTAGTAGAAGAACTCACATTTCTCCTTCAAACTCTTCACTGGCTGCTCTAGTAGAAGAACTCACATTTCTCCTTCAAACTCTTCACTGGCCGCTCTAGTAGAAGAACTCACATTTCTCCTTCAAACTCTTCACTGGCGGCTCTAGTAGAAGAACTCACATTTCTCCTTCAAACTCTTCACTGGCCGCTCTAGTAGAAGAACTCACATTTCTCCTTCAAACTCTTCACTGGCTGCTCTAGTAGAAGAACTCACATTTCTCCTTCAAACTCTTCACTGGCTGCTCTAGTAGAAGAACTCACATTTCTCCTTCAAACTCTTCACTGGCTGCTCTAGTAGAAGAACTCACATTTCTCCTTCAAACTCTTCACTGGCTGCTCTAGTAGAAGAACTCACATTTCTCCTTCAAACTCTTCACTGGTTTCTTTCAGGATCATTTTAAAATTCTGGTTCTTACTTTCAGATCTATTCATGGTCAGACCTTGAATAGACTCTACTACTGAACTGGGATCTGAATATTAGAATTCCAATCTGTACAAGGACAAAGGGGAATTCTGGCAGGACAATCTACTTTCTGCTGCTGCTCATCCGCCGCCATCACTTGATCAAGTCACTTTGACATCAACTCTGGAACTGGCTTGGGATCTCTTTTATACCGAGTCACTAACTTATGGTTCTTCTCTGATTTACATATCAATATTAAGATCCCAGTTCAGTAGCAGGATTCCAATCTACTAGTAGGATTCCAGATCCTACTGGATTCCAATCTGTACTGTGACACATACATTTATATATATATATATATATATATATATATATAAATGTGTCGTTCCTGACAACAGGAATTTACAACAATATATATATATATATATATATATATACAATATTGATTTTGCTAAGATTAAGAGATATATATATATATATACGTATATACATATATATATATATATATACATATATATATATATATATATATGTATATATACAATATTGATTTTGCTAAGATTAAGATATATATATATATATACGTATATATATATATATATGTGTGAGTCTATACATATATATATACATATATATACATATATATATATATATATACATATATATATATATATATATCTTAATCTTAGCAAAATCAATATTGTATATATATATATATATATATATTGTTGTAAATTCCTGTTGTCAGGAACGACACATTTATATATATATATATTTAGTATATATATACACGACAATACAAACTGTATTAACAGCAAGTCAATGAAATTCCAAACTCACTCTGCAGACAGTCGGCGTTGAGCAGATCCTGGCACTTCTCGTGACACTTGACCCCACACTCTGTGCAGCGCATGCCCTGGCGAGCGATGCCCCACAGCAGACCCTCGCACTCGTAGCAGTACGTGGGCGTCGTGGCCGTCCACACCTCGAAGTTGTGCGGCGTGGTGCAGGAGATGGGATAGATGAGGGCCTGGAGAGTCTTCTTGTAGACGTGGCTTTTCTGTGAAGAGGGTGAAAGAGTGGAGGTCAGTGGAGGTCAGTGGAGGTCAGTGGAGGTCAGTGGAGGTCAGTGGTGGTCAGTGGAGATCAGTTGAGGTCAGTGGTGGTCAGTGGAGGTCAGTGGAGGTCAGTGGTGGTCAGTGGAGATCAGTTGAGGTCAGTGGTGGTCAGTGGAGATCAGTGGAGGTCAGTGGAGGTCAGTGGAGATCAGTGGAGGTCAGTGGAGGTCAGTGGTGGTCAGTGGAGATCAGTGGAGGTCAGTGGAGATCAGTGGAGGTCAGTGGAGGTCAGTGGAGATCAGTGGATGTCAGTGGAGATCAGTGGAGATCAATGGAGGTCAGTGGAGGTCAGTGGTGGTCAGTGGAGGTCAGTGGAGATCAGTGGTGGTCAGTGGAGATCGGTGGAGATCAGTGGAGGTCAGTGGAGGTCAGCGGGGGTCAGTGGAGGTCAGTTGAGGTCAGTGGTGGTCAGTGGAGGTCATTGGAGGTCAGTGGAGGTCAGTGGTGGTCAGTGGAGGTCAGTGGAGGTCAGTGGAGATCAGTGGAGGTCCGTGGAGGTCAGTGGAGGTCATTGGAGGTCAGTGGAGGTCAGTAGAGGTCAGTGGAGGTCAGTGGAGATCAGTGGAGGTCAGTGGAGGTCAGTGGAGGTCAGTGGGGGACAGTGGAGGTCAGTGGAGGTCAGTGGAGGTCAGTAGAGGTCAGTGGAGGTCCACGTGCGAACATGTTGGTCCGGTGATGGACTCACCAGCTCTTCATTGTGGAGTGTGCTGGAAGTCAGAGCGGAGGTGATGCCAGCCTTCCTGGAGTTCTGGACCAGAGACTGTTGGAGAAGAAGCTCACGATTGATTCAGTGACGACGAGAGACGGTAAAGAAGCTGATACTTGATGTTGATGTTGTTACGAAGCTTCTCTGAACACGTTCATGGAAATCATCATATTTCAAGAGTAGATCAGTAGATGTCGAGATGATCCACTTCAGACGTGAGTCACTGACAGTCACGCTACAAACACGACTGAACTGACTATTTCTACTTCCTGTTTTTCTTCTCCATCACAGATCAGTTTGGAACTGAGGTGTGAAAGTAAAGCAGACAATAGAAAGTTTCTGCTTTTCAATCTTCATTTAAAAACAGGTGATAGAACAATTTAAAAACAAAATAAAGTTTAACTGTGTGTTTAAAAATGATTAAATGAATGTTTGTTTTTACACGTCACAGCTCGTTCTTTTGTCAGAACACAAACGATCTTGATACGATAACAGATAAGAACCGACTCACCATGGCCTGATGTGTGGACGGAGGAGAGCGAGGAGTCCATCAGTGGAGGATAGAAAAGAAGAGTCATTTACATATTAACCTTAAGAATTCAACAACAATTCTGTATCTTCGTGGTTAAAACTGCAGCGAATACATTCTTGGTCGAGTTGAAACTGAAACGTTGATCCTCAGTTTAAAACACTTTATAACACGATAATAACGACTCGACGAACACAAGAGTTAATGATCTGAGTTTCTAAAGGACTTTAACTGGAGGATATGAAGACACTTCACAGTTTAAATAACTTATAAGAGAAGAGATAAAACAGACGGTGCCGAGAAGTCCTTTTGACAGGCAGAAACATTGAGCAGAACCAGACTCAAAACAAAACAACAGATAAAAGAACACGTTAAAAAAATCATAAATTAAAAGTTTAAAATAGATAATAAAAGAAGAACATTTTAAACATCATAGTTTTAATAACTTTTTGAGTGACACTGGCGAGAGAAAAAAAAACACCAAACAAACAGAAACCTCGAGTAGAACCAGACTCTTCCGCTGTGAGCGACTGGGATTGAAAGGTAAGTAAAAAACAAGTGAACACCAACGACTCACCAGATCTCGGACCAGAGGCATGGCTTTTCTCTTCCTGAGGTCCGGCATGCTGTCGATGCTGTAGAGAGCTCCACCCATGCTGCAGGAGACCAGGAGAGGTTCAAGATCTTTCCACATCAACGCGACTCCACGAGAAGAACACTTACCCTGCTGACAGAAGTAGAGAAGCGATGCCGACGCTCTCTCCTCGAGCCTGGAAGCAACAAGTTTCATCAACGTCTGACAAGAAATTCCGGAGTATAAATGTTATAGAGATATAACATATCGATATAACGATATAACATATAGATGTTGTTTGTTAAGATGTTTGCCTTTAAAACTGTCAAATACCTGTTAATGAAGTATGAACGAGCTGCCACTTTAGAATAGGGAACATATTCTCGATAATAAGACTTATTTTGAGTAATGAGCTATTAATACCTTCATGGTATTTGCACCTAATAAAGGGTTGTTGAGAAAAGCTAGTTGTCGTCCTAGTTAACTTATAATAACTTCTTTATTGTTATTAGTCGGTAATTAAGGTGTTGTTAGGAGTGAACTTATCATGTTATTAAGAGTATAATATTGTCACAATGAACAAGGTGTGAGTTAGTACTTTATAACGGTTAATAATGGTTAATAATGGTTAATAAGTGGTTAATACACATGTAAATAAGTAGCTTATTAATAGTTAATATGTGTTACCCATTCTAAGGTGTTACCAAAATTCCTTTATTCTTCCTATAGTGGAAACATTTAAACATACGAACACACGCTTGTAACTCACGACAAAAACGATTTAATAATGATAAAAATGAAATTAAAACAACAACAATAAACGTTTGTTAACACAGAAGCAAAGTGAGTTATAAACACTCACTAAAACATGTTTATTCAATAATAACATTGTACTTATGTACACATGTCAAGCTACCATTTCCCCTGTGACCCCGTTGAAGGTCCACTAACTGACCCACCTGGACGTCTCCTGCCGCCGGCACACATCAGAAGTGGACAACATGCAAACGAGGACCACAAAGAACTGAAAAGACAACAACAACAATACGAGGAGATCCATGCGTTTGAACAGAAGCCACTCGCTGAACAACACAAACACAAACGGTACCTCCTGCAGCTGGAGTCGGACTCTGCTGAACAACCTCAGCCAGTTGGCTTTAGCTCTGGCGTGTCCGGGCTCCATGGGTTCCCTCTTCGGGAAACTGGAAGGAGAGTTTATTTGTATTTGTGTAGAACCGACACAGACGACAGCAGCCCCTCGACATGTTCACCGTTCAAAACTGTTTATTTGAGCCTTTGAGGCTCCTGTGTTATGTGTCCTGATCTTCAAAGTTGATTTCAATTGTTTTTGTTTGTGACCCTGGTCTAGAAAGATCTTTACTAATAACCTTCACTTTACTTACTTCTGGGAACATCGATACATGTTCGTGGTAATAATGAGTGTATGTTCGTTAATGTAGGTTTTTGAAATATAAACTGTGTGACGATGTAAAGTGATAATGATAGTTTGGGAAAGGTTTATGAAAAGTACAAAGAGGGGCAACTGTACATAATGAGTGGAGATCAGTGGAGGTCAGTGGAGGTCAGTGGAGGTCAGTGGAGGTCAGTGGAGGTCAGTGGAGATCAGTGGAGGTCAGTGGAGGTCAGTGGAGATCAGTGGAGGTCAGTGGAGGTCAGTGGAGATCAGTGGAGGTCAGTGGAGATCAGTGGAGGTCAGTGGAGGTCAGTGGAGGTCAGTGGAGGTCAGTGGAGGTCAGTGGAGATCAGTGGAGGTCAGTGGAGGTCAGTGGAGGTCAGTGGAGGTCAGTGGAGATCAGTGGAGGTCAGTGGAGGTCAGTGGAGATCAGTGGAGGTCAGTGGAGATCAGTGGAGGTCAGTGGAGGTCAGTGGAGGTCAGTGGAGGTCAGTGGAGATCAGTGGAGGTCAGTGGAGGTCAGTGGAGGTCAGTGGAGATCAGTGGAGGTCAGTGGAGATCAGTGGAGGTCAGTGGAGATCAGTGGAGGTCAGTGGAGGTCAGTGGAGATCAGTGGAGGTCAGTGGAGGTCAGTGGAGATCAGTGGAGGTCAGTGGAGGTCAGTGGAGGTCAGTGGAGGTCAGTGGAGATCAGTGGAGGTCAGTGGAGGTCAGTGGAGATCAGTGGAGGTCAGTGGAGATCAGTGGAGATCAGTGGAGGTCAGTGGAGATCAGTGGAGGTCAGTGGAGGTCAGTGGAGGTCAGTGGAGGTCAGTGGAGATCAGTGGAGGTCAGTGGAGGTCAGTGGAGATCAGTGGAGGTCAGTGGAGGTCAGTGGAGGTCAGTGGAGGTCAGTGGAGATCAGTGGAGGTCAGTGGAGGTCAGTGGAGATCAGTGGAGGTCAGTGGAGATCAGTGGAGATCAGTGGAGGTCAGTGGAGATCAGTGGAGGTCAGTGGAGGTCAGTGGAGATCAGTGGAGGTCAGTGGAGGTCAGTGGAGGTCAGTGGAGGTCAGTGGAGATACATAACCTTGTAAATCAACATCAAGTGTACGTACAATGTCGACCTGGGCGCAGGAGGTTCCTCTGGCTTCTCCTCAGGAGCTGCAGGGACGATCTCGACGGCAGAAGACTGCTCTGGTGGGGGGGCGTCCACTGGTGGGGGGACATCTACCTTGGGTTCAGGCTCGACGACCTTGCTGTCTTGAGGAAGGGGCTGAGGTATAGAAGCTGCCGTGTCTTCAGGAAACTCCTCCTGCGACGTGACTGAAGGCAGAGGGACGACGGCGGGTTCTGAACTGAAGGGTGGCATGGAGTCTTCTTCTCTGGCGGGGGGGAGACCGTTGGTGGTGGAACTCTGAAGAGGATACTGTGGAAGCTGCTGCTGCTGATGCAAGGACGGCTGCTTCTCCAGGGGGGGTCTGCTGGCGGAGAGACTGTCGGGCATCAGGTTGGGATCCGTGCTGGTGGGTGTCGGGGTGTAGGGCGGCTCCTGCGCGCTCAGCGGGGGGTCCACTGGATACATCTCTTCGTCCTCCTGGTACGGCATCTCCTCCTCATCCTCGTAGTTGTACTCCCCGTCCTCCCTGTACTCCCCGTCCTCGTCGTAGAGCGCCCGGTCCTCGCCGCCGTCCTTGAGGTAGCCGGCCTCGTCGCTGTAGGCGCCCTGGGGGTCCTCGGCGTCCCAGCCCGGGGAGTCCTCCTTGCCGTAGCTGATGGACGAGTGGCAGGAGTGGTACGAGTCGTTTTCATCGTAGAACTCCGATCCTCGCAAACTCCCGCCGTCCTCGGGAACGAACTCCTCGCTGAGCTGGGAACTGCCTCGGCTCAGATCGCCCGACGAGGCGTAGCGGCTGTCGGAGGGACTGCAGTCGAGGGAGAGGAGAGTCGTGTTAGACGTACCGACAAAACACTCTTGATAGTAGAGATCTGTATGTTTGCTGTGAAGGGAGTTCATGAGAAGACAGGAGGTTACCATGGTTACTACTGCCACTACAAACTCTCACTTGGTTTGAAAGGCTTCACACGTTTTCATAATCGATTATGAAATGAGATAAAACTCTGCAAGATTGAGTGAAATATAATTGTTGACTAGAAATATTTGTGTTTACTGTCATGGAGAATCTAGGGTTGTCTAAGGGTGAAGTAGATTTAGTTGATTTATCAGGCACTCTATCAAGTTCTTATGTAGCTATTCTACATAAACACAACGTTCTCCGTCACATGAACCTTACGCTGAGAAGGTTTTTTACATCTAAAGTTTGTTTTTATATCTAAAGTTTGTCTACGGGTGAAGTAGATTTAATGGATCGTCAGGAACTCTATCAAGTTCTTATGTAACTATTGTACATATACATGACATTCTCCGTCACATGAACCTTACGCTGAGAAGGTTTTTTACATCTAAAGTTTGTTTTTATATCTAAAGTTTGTCTACGGGTGAAGTAGATTTAATGGATCGTCAGGAACTCTATCAAGTTCTTATGTAACTATTGTACATATACACGATGTTCTCTGTCACATGAACCTTCGCTGAGAAGGTGTTTTACAGCTAAAATTTGTTATATGTAAAGTTTGTTTTTACATCTAAAGTTTGTCTACGGGTGAAATACACTTAATGGCTGATCAGGAACTCTATCAAGTTCTTATGTAACTATTCTACATATACACAACGTTCTCAGTCACATGAACCTTACACTGAGAAGGTGTTTTACATCTAAAGTTGTTTTTACATATAAAGTTTGTCTACGGATGAAGTAGATTTAATGTATTTATCGGGCACTCTATCAAGTTCTTATGTAAATATTCTACATATAGGTAGGTAGACACGACGTCCTCAGTTACATGAACCTTACGCTGAGAAGACGTTTTACATCATGTAGGACTGGACGATGCTACAACACACTGGAGGCGTCCGAGGTGAACAAACACAAGATAATGACTATGTATCTTCTGTATATATAGAGTGAAGCAGTAATAACAGGCTGACACTGTCGCAGATGCTCGAGGCTGCATTCTGGCTGATCCTCCAACGAACAACAAGAAATATATAAAAACACTTTCTTATGTGACAAAAACAACAATATAATGATTCTTTCATCTTATCATGTACTGTGTATTTAAATGAATTACATCATATTTTAATCACAAAGTTAATATTAATTATAATGTTTTTAAATAATATTTATTATGTAAAAAAAGGGGATTTTTATCCCTCCGCCTCAGAGTTTTCCATACCAGCCGCTAACACCTAGATGGTCTGACTATTACAAAAACACTGTTTTCTGAAGTGACATCACATACAGCGGAGGACTCAAACCCTCGCAGGAGCCGAGGTCTCAATTCCCCACATATTCATGACATAATTCTGTTACAAGATCTGTTACGACTGATCTAATCACCCTGTGATGCATTATACGTCGTAAAACTGTAACAATTATAACAAACTGAACGACAAACTGAGTGGATTAGTTGACACTGTTCCCTGCAGTCATTACATTTACCTGTTTATATATATATATATATATATACTGTATTATAACTAGAGCTGCACGATATTGGAATGTATTTGTGATATTTGATATTAGTGTCTTGAAGTGTGATATCGATATTAATGCGATATTTTTTTCTTTCACCTAAAAATGTAGCTGCGCGTAGCCATGAGTACTGTAGTGAAGGTCCGAGGGTTTAAAGAAGGAAAACGATGATATTTCACTTTCATTTATTTCAACGCTTCAGTGCCGACATGATGGTAGAAAAATATCTCTTCTAACGCTCAGTCTCACTTGCATCGGTTTCCTGTGAAACTGAGCGACATCAGAGAGGAGCCGCCGGCGCTTCGTGATATCACCAAATCAATAATAAATCCTTGTGTTTGACTAGATCATAAGTTAGTATTACTTCACTGGATCACTAGTGTTTGACTAGATCATAAGCTAGTATTACTTCACTGGATCACTAGTGTTTGACTAGATCATAAGTTAGTATTACTTCACTGGATCACTAGTGTTTGACTAGATCATAAGTTAGTATTACTTCACTGGATCACTAGTGTTTGACTAGATCATAAGTTAGTATTACTTCACTGGATCACTAGTGTTTGACTAGATCATAAGTTAGTATTACTTCACTGGATCGCTAGTGTTTGACTAGATCATGAGTTAGTATTACTTCACTGGATCACTAGTGTTTGACTAGATCATAAGTTAGTATTACTTCACTGGATCACTAGTGTTTGACTAGATCATGAGTTAGTATTACTTCACTGGATCACTAGTGTTTGACTAGATCATAAGTTAGTATTACTTCACTGGATCACTAGTGTTTGACTAGATCATGAGTTAGTATTACTTCACTGGATCACTAGTGTTTGACTAGATCATAAGTTAGTATTACTTCACTGGATCACTAGTGTTTGACTAGATCATGAGTTAGTATTACTTCACTGGATCACTAGTGTTTGACTAGATCATAAGTTAGTATTACTTCACTGGATCACTAGTGTTTGACTAGATCATAAGTTAGTATTACTTCACTGGATCACTAGTGTTTGACTAGATTATAAGTTAGTATTACTTCACTGGATCACTAGTGTTTGACTAGATCATAAGTTAGTATTACTTCACTGGATCACTAGTGTTTGACTAGATCATAAGTTAGTATTACTTCACTGGATCACTAGTGTTTGACTAGATCATAAGTTAGTATTACTTCACTGGAGCACTAGTGTTTGACTAGATCATAAGTTAGTATTACTTCACTGGATCACTAGTGTTTGACTAGATCATAAGTTAGTATTACTTCACTGGATCACTAGTGTTTGACTAGATCATAAGTTAGTATTACTTCACTGGATCACTAGTGTTTGACTAGATCATAAGTTAGTATTACTTCACTGGATCACTAGTGTTTGACTAGATCACAAGTTAGTATTACTTCACTGGATCACTAGTGTTTGACTAGATCACAAGTTAGTATTACTTCACTGGATCACTAGTGTTTGACTAGATCATAAGTTAGTATTACTTCACTGGATCACTAGTGTTTGACTAGATCATAAGTTAGTATTACTTCACTGGATCACTAGTGTTTGACTAGATCATAAGTTAGTATTACTTCACTGGATCACTAGTGTTTGACTAGATCATGAGTTAGTATTACTTCACTGGATCACTAGTGTTTGACTAGATCATAAGTTAGTATTACTTCACTGGATCACTAGTGTTTGACTAGATCATAAGTTAGTATTACTTCACTGGATATACTGAGCCAAGACGTGTCACCATAGCAACCGAGCCTAACACAGTTCACAGACGGACGGAGACGTAAACAACAACGAGACATAGAAGTACAAATTGACAACTTTACTGAACGTGACACTGATTTATCGAAGTGTGTATTTAAGAAATGTTTGATTTATACAATAAAAAAAGATAAATGATCACATGTTTTCCATGTGTATATCAACCGATATATCGTACAGCCTTTATTATACCTAATTTTATTTTATGTTGAAGATTAAATAATGAATCTGTTAATCCACAAGAGAGACATAGACATGACATTGCTCTTTGAATTGCTGGATCTATTTTTCCTTAATCAACTATAGTATCACTTCAACTGTATAGTGTCTTGAGATAACTTTGTTATGATAAGACACTTTAAATAAAATTGAATTGAATGACACCTAGTTCTAAATGAATTGACAAATATCACCTCAAGTAAATAAGTTTTGTTTACAGCTCGCCCTGCACCACACGTGTCACACTCCAGGGGGAAAAAGACAATAACTCCCATTATGTTTGGTGAATAAACATTTTGTTATACAGGAGGTGGATTTATTATTGATTTGGTGATATCACGACGCGCCGGCGGCTCCTCTCTGATGTCGCTCAGTTTCACAGGAAACCGATGCAAGTCCCACGAGACTGAGCGTTAGAAGAGATATTTTTATACCATCATGTCGACACCAAAGCCTTGAAATAAACAAAATATATCATAGTTTTTCCTTCTATAAACCCTCGGACCTTCACTACAGTACTCATGGCTACATTTTTAGGTGAAATTAATAAATATCGCATTAATATCGATATCACATTTCAAGACACTAATATCGAATATCGCACATATTCCAATATCGTGAAGCTCTAGCTTGAGACCAAACATTGTGAACAACCAGAGCAGAACTAAGACACAAAGTGAAAGCTTCTGATTGGAGAAGACCTTCTGTGAAAGCACACACACACACACACACACACAGATAGAGGGTCGGAGCACATGCATGCAAGCACAGCGAGGAGGAGGACGCGACCACAGTCCACCACTGACGTCACAGGCCGGAGCAGGAGGAGCAGCTTCGGTACAGAGACCCACCTATCGGACAGCGATCGCCTACTGTCTAGAGAATACTGACGACTGGTGCGACGGCTCGAGCCGGAGCCAGAGTCGATATCGCTGCGCCCGTTGGTGGCCGAGTCTAAGCTATCATAGCGTCTGGCGACGGGTGGAGAGAAGGTGAGGGGAGGAGGAGGAGGAGGAGGAGGAGGAGGAGGAGGAGGAGGAGGAGGAGGAGGAGGAGGAGGAGAGGTGGGAGAGGAGCATCAGTACAGCATAGAAACAACATTTTCAAGGGTGGTCTGAGTCACACTGAGGGAAGTCTCTGGTCGACGCATTAGTGTCACAGTCTGAGGCGTCAGCGATCCATCCTTCACGTCAACTCTGTTCATAAAGCCCAGGAAGTTAAGTGTCTGCTAGTCTGAAAGCATCCATTTTATAAAAGACTTGTTTTGAAGGGATTTGTATAAGATGCAAAACCTTTTTTAAAAGAAAAATAAAGTCCTTGTGATTCAGTTCTAATGAGTGCACGGACTAAAAAAAAAGGTTCCATTTTCAGGTCAGGTTTTTGTTAAGCGGCGCAAAAGCTGCTTAGAACTAAAAGAAGGTCAAAAGCATCGGAGGACTTGAGACTTAACACTTTATCCTTACATTAAAGAAAACAAAAAAAAGAAATAAATATAGATCCATTTTTAACATTGTTTTTTTTAGCCTGTAAGAGAAAACATTTAAATGTTCCAAAAACATTCTTATCTTCTGAGCTCCAGAACTCGGGACAAAGACTTTTCCTCGTGACATCTTTGCTTCACCGTGAAACATGTTCAGCTCCTCACAGATAGAAGAGAAACCTCTTGTTTCTACTGGTCTTTATAAGATGGACGACAACAATAATGTCATAACCTCACGTCATCCACAGGAAAGGTGCCTCGATGCCATCGTTTCACTGTGTATAACATCAGGTGAGACCTTCTTGATGAAGTCCTGAGCCGTGTCTCAATCACACACTTGTCTTAGTGCACTGGTTAGTATCATCAGGATAGTGTACACACTTCTCTTAGTGCACTGGTTAGTATCATCAGGATAGTGTACGTACTAACTAGTAACTAATCCTCCACAGATAGTATGTCTCAAACATACTTCTCTTAGTATACTAGAAGTTAGTATCATCAGGATAGTGTACGTACTAACTAGTAACTAATCCTCCACAGATAGTATGTCTCAAATCACATACTTCTCTTAGCATACTAGAAGTTAGTATCATCAGGAAAGTGTACGTATTAACTAGTAACTAATCCTCCACAGATAGTATGTCTCAAACATACTTCTCTTAGTATACTAGAAGTTAGTATCATCAGGATAGTGTACGTACTAACTAGTAACTAATCCTCCACAGATAGTATCTCTCAAATCACATACTTCTCTTAGTATACTAGAAGTTAGTATCATCAGGATAGTGTACGTACTAACTAGTAACTAATCCTCCACAGATAGTATGTCTCAAACATACTTCTCTTAGTATACTAGAAGTTAGTATCATCAGGATAGTGTACGTATTAACTAGTAACTAATCCTCCACAGATAGTATGTCTCAAACATACTTCTCTTAGTGTACTAGAAGTTAGTATCATCAGGATAGTGTACGTACTAACTAGTAACTAATCCTCCACAGATAGTATGTCTCAAATCACATACTTCTCTTAGTATACTAGAAGTTAGTATTATCAGGATAGTGTACGTACTAACTAGTAACTAATCCTCCACAGATAGTATGTCTCAAACATACTTCTCTTAGTATACTAGAAGTTAGTATCATCAGGATAGTGTACATACTAACTAGTAACTAATCCTCCACAGATAGTATGTCTCAAATCAAACTCTGCTGCTACACACTAACAGGAAATGAGGCGACAGCTTCTTCTTCTACTACTATTTAAGGATGATTTCAAGCAGCTGTAGGAACACTATCGCCACCTGCTGGCAGCACGTTTGGTTTCAAGAAATATGAGAAATATTGACGAGATATTTAAGCTGGTATCAGCAGTGAAGACGTGTTTATCCTCCTACTTCTGCTGAAAATACTCCTTTAAGTATATGAAAATATTTATATTTATAAATATATATATATAATAACTTCTGTTAACAACGTCAACGTCACTAAGATGGAGTGGTTTAGTGTAGAAAGTGTCCATCGATCCATACTCAGTTTTGTGGGTGTTTTAGTGTCAATTTAGTGTGTATGGAGCACTACATATATATAAGAATTGAGACGCACTCATGCACTAAAAATAATACTAAGTTTAAGTATGTGACTTGAGACAGCTAAAGAGTTGTTAATTGCAGCCATTTTGGTTCCAAGAACTGTAGCACCGTAAAGAACCACGCTGGCTCAAGTTATCTCCATAGATACAGATGAGAAATCGAACCTTTGACCTTTAACTCCAAACACCACGTTTTATGTACAGTTAGTTGAAACGTGACACAATTATTTTCCGTCATATAATGGAAGCTTCCAAAAGAACCAACTTCTCACGAGGACGACAATCTCACGAGGACGGAGCTCGCGGCACGTTCTTCATCCTCGGAGCTTCTGATACAAACGACCTTATTGAAGGTATCTGGATGTTTTTAAGTCTGTCTGGATGAAGAAAAGTGAGCAACTGGTCATAAGGTCGTACATTTCTGCCTGTCGCTCATTTGAATGATTCGATTACAAGAAAACAAATCAGGATGTCTCTCTGCGGGGGATCGGGACACAGGGAACTTGAAAGGACCATTTGGCCGGAAAGAGAAGACCTCCCGGACCGGAAATTTGCCTTAAATATAGCGATGTTTCTACAGATCGGGACCTTTTCTCCGGGACTATTGACCTGTACAGTCACCGGGAGAAAGTGTGTCCGATCGCGATCGTAAAGCTTGTATTTTGTTTGACTTGAAGCGGCAAATAAACGACCCGTGACACACTTGATTGTTAATCTTCCTCCACGAAGCGAAGTATAAGACCCGGGATGGAAGCGACTCTGCTGTTTGATCGTTTTAAAAACGAGTGGAATTCCTTGAGACGACTAAACTCTGGGCTATAGTTGTGTTTTTGCTCAAATGGATCGTCGATTTCCCAGATTACGTCCCGACACTGTTGACAAACTCCAAACCCTGTTGCCGATCGAAACCTGCGCTCACGATCGTCCACAGGTCGTGCACGTGAAAACACCTGTTGAAGTGAGACAGGCCATCGAAACCTGCGCTCACGCTCGTCCACAGGTCGTGCACGTGAAAACACCTGTGGAAGTGAGACAGGCCGTCGAAACCTGCGCTCACGCTCGTCCACAGGTCGTGCACGTGAAAACACCTGTGGAAGTGAGACAGGCCGTCGAAACCTGCGCTCAGGCTCGTCCACAGGTCGTGCACGTGAAAACACCCGTCGAAGTGAGACAGGCCGTCGAAACCTGCGCTCACGCTCGTCCACAGGTCGTGCACGTGAAAACACCTCTGGAAGTGAGACAGGCCATCGAAACCTGCGCTCACGCTCGTCCACAGGTCGTGCACGTGAAAACACCCGTCGAAGTGAGACAGGCCGTCGAAACCTGCGCTCACGCTCGTCCACAGGTCGTGCACGTGAAAACACCCGTCGAAGTGAGACAGGCCGTCGAAACCTGCGCTCACGCTCGTCCACAGGTCGTGCACGTGAAAACACCCGTGGAAGTGAGACAGGCCGTCGAAACCTGCGCTCAGGCTCGTCCACAGGTCATGCACGTGAAAACACCCGTGGAAGTGAGACAGGCCGTCGAAACCTGCGCTCACGCTCGTCCAGAGGTCGTGCACGTGAAAACACCTGTGGAAGTGAGACAGGACATCGAACCCTGCGCTCAGGCTCGTCCACAGGTCGTGCACGTGAAAACACCCGTGGAAGTGAGACAGGCCGTCGAAACCTGCGCTCAGGCTCGTCCACAGGTCGTGCACGTGAAAACACCCGTCGAAGTGAGACAGGCTGTCGAAACCTGCGCTCAGGCTCGTCCACAGGTCGTGCACGTGAAAACACCTGTGGAAGTGAGACAGGCCATCGAAACCTGCGCTCACGCTCGTGCACAGGTCGTGCACGTGAAAACACCCGTCGAAGTGTGACAGGCCCTCGAAACCTGCGCTCACGCTCGTCCACAGGTCGTGCACGTGAAAACACCCGTGGAAGTGAGACAGGCCATCGAAACCTGCGCTCACGCTCGTCCACAGGTCGTGCACGTGAAATCACCCGTGGAAGTGAGACAGGCCGTCGAAACCTGCGCTCACGCTCGTCCACAGGTCGTGCACGTGAAAAAAGCCGTGGAAGTGAGACAGGCCGTCGAAACCTGCGCTCACGCTCGTCCACAGGTCGTGCACGTGAAAACAGCCGTGGAAGTGAGACAGGCCGTCGAAACCTGCGCTCACGCTCGTCCACAGGTCGTGCACGTGAAAACACCTGTGGAAGTGAGACAGGCCTTCGAAACCTGCGCTCACGCTCGTCCACAGGTCGTGCACGTGAAAACACCCGTCGAAGTGAGACAGGCCGTCGAAACCTGCGCTCACGCATGTCCACAGGTCGTGCACGTGAAAACACCTGTGGAAGTGAGACAGGCCATCGAAACCTGCGCTCACGCTCGTCCACAGGTCGTGCACGTGAAAACACCCGTCGAAGTGAGACAGGCCGTCGAAACCTGCGCTCAGGCTCGTCCACAGGTCGTGCACGTGAAAACACCCGTGGAAGTGAGACAGGCCATCGAAACCTGCGCTCACGCTCGTCCACAGGTCGTGCACGTGAAAACACCCGTGGAAGTGAGACAGGCCATCGAAACCTGCGCTCACGCTCGTCCACAGGTCGTGCACGTGAAAACACCCGTGGAAGTGAGACAGGCCGTCGAAACCTGCGCTCACGCTCGTGCACAGGTCGTGCACGTGAAAACACCCGTGGAAGTGAGACAGGCCGTCGAAACCTGCGCTCACGCTCGTCCACAGGTCGTGCACGTGAAAACAGCCGTGGAAGTGAGACAGGCCGTCGAAACCTGCGCTCACGCTCGTCCACAGGTCGTGCACGTGAAAACACCCGTCGAAGTGAGACAGGCCGTCGAAACCTGCGCTCACGCTCGTCCACAGGTCGTGCACGTGAAAACAGCCGTGGAAGTGAGACAGGCCGTCGAAACCTGCGCTCACGCTCTTCCACAGGTCGTGCACGTGAAAACACCCGTCGAAGTGAGACAGGCCGTCGAAACCTGCGCTCACGCTCGTCCACAGGTCGTGCACGTGAAAACACCCGTCGAAGTGAGACAGGCCGTCGAAACCTGCGCTCACGCTCGTCCACAGGTCGTGCACGTGAAAAAACCTGTGGAAGTGAGACAGGCCATCGAAACCTGCGCTCACGCTCGCCCACAGGTCGTGCACGTGAAAACACCTGTGGAAGTGAGACAGGTCGTGCACGTGAAAACACCCGTGGAAGTGAGACAGGTCGTGCACGTGAAAACACCTGTGGAAGTGAGACAGGCCGTCGAAACCTGCGCTCACGCTCGTCCACAGGTCGTGCACGTGAAAACAGCCGTGGAAGTGAGACAGGCCGTCGAAACCTGCGCTCACGCTCGTCCACAGGTCGTGCGCGTGAAAACACCCGTCGAAGTGAGACAGGCCGTCGAAACCTGCGCTCACGCTCGTCCACAGGTCGTGCACGTGAAAACAGCCGTGGAAGTGAGACAGGCTGTCGAAACCTGCGCTCACGCTCTTCCACAGGTCGTGCACGTGAAAACACCCGTCGAAGTGAGACAGGCCGTCGAAACCTGCGCTCACGCTCGTCCACAGGTCGTGCACGTGAAAACACCCGTCGAAGTGAGACAGGCCGTCGAAACCTGCGCTCACGCTCGTCCACAGGTCGTGCACGTGAAAACACCTGTGGAAGTGAGACAGGCCATCGAAACCTGCGCTCACGCTCGCCCACAGGTCGTGCACGTGAAAACACCTGTGGAAGTGAGACAGGTCGTGCACGTGAAAACACCCGTGGAAGTGAGACAGGTCGTGCACGTGAAAACACCTGTGGAAGTGAGACAGGCCGTCGAAACCTGCGCTCACGCTCGTCCACAGGTCGTGCACGTGAAAACAGCCGTGGAAGTGAGACAGGCCGTCGAAACCTGCGCTCACGCTCGTCCACAGGTCGTGCACGTGAAAACACCTGTGGAAGTGAGACAGGCCGTCGAAACCTGCGCTCACGTTTGCCCACAGGTCGTGCACGTGAAAACACCTGTGGAAGTGAGACAGGTCGTGCACGTGAAAACACCCGTGGAAGTGAGACAGGTCGTGCACGTGAAAACACCTGTGGAAGTGAGACAGGCCGTCGAAACCTGCGCTCACGCTTGTGCACAGGTCGTGCACGTGAAAACACCCGTGGAAGTGAGACAGGCCGTCGAAACCTGCGCTCACGCTCGTCCACAGGTCGTGCACGTGAAAACACCTGTGGAAGTGAGACAGGCCGTCGAAACCTGCGCTCACGCTCGTCCACAGGTCGTGCACGTGAAAACAGCCGTGGAAGTGAGACAGGCCGTCGAAACCTGCGCTCACGCTCGTCCACAGGTCGTGCACGTGAAAACACCTGTGGAAGTGAGACAGGCCGTCGAAACCTGCGCTCACGTTTGCCCACAGGTCGTGCACGTGAAAACACCTGTGGAAGTGAGACAGGTCGTGCACGTGAAAACACCCGTGGAAGTGAGACAGGTCGTGCACGTGAAAACACCCGTGGAAGTGAGACAGGCCGTCAAACCTGCGCTCACGCTCGTGCACAGGTCGTGCACGTGAAAACACCAGTGGA
>NC_141819.1:1955035-2022535 GCF_982586985.1 Callionymus lyra
GTCTTAAGATTAGAGTCTCATGATTAGAGTCTCAAGATTAGAGTATCAAGATTAGAGTATCAAGATTAGAGTTTTAAGATTAGAGTCTCATGATTAGAGTCTCAAGATTAGAGTATCAAGATTAGAGTCTCAAGATTAGAGTCTCAAGATTAGAGTCTCATGATTAGAGTCTCAAGATTAGAGTCTCAAGATTAGAGTCTTAAGATTAGAGTCTCAAGATTAGAGTCTCAAGATTAGAGTCTTAAGATTAGAGTCTCAAGATTAGAGTCTCAAGATTAGAGTTTTAAGATTAGAGTCTCAAGATTAGAGTCTCAAGATTAGAGTCTCAAGATATTCCCAAACAAGAGTTAAAATATAATCTGTGTGTAAATAAAGCCATGTGTCTGTTGTCAGAGAGACTTCGATCCTACTGAGTGAAAAAAGCTGCTTTCACTGAGTAAACTTCACAAAAGTGCTCAGAAAGCTTCTCGTTCGGAGGCGTTTGAAAGACAACGAACACAGGATGTATGTTTAATTAATCAGAAATGGGTTTTTAAACTGATTATTTCAACTATTTTGAATCTTTACAAAGATTAAAACTGCCCATTAAGTGGGAGCACTAAGAGATTTGATTGGATCAGACATGTGTCAATCAAAAACAGATGATCTGGTGTTTGATGATTCATGAGTCAAATGATTCATCGAGTCGAGTCATCAGAGTCAAGTCATGACTCAAATGTAGTTAATTGTGTATGTGGTTATGAAGGTCCATCAACGTATAATTCTCCATATATTTATAGTTAAATGTATGTTAGTAGCAGCTTCATAGCTTTGACTCGACCATCTTGGATCACATGATGAAAAAGTGTCAGTGGATCTACAGTAACTTCATCGATAGATTTGATCATATTTTTTCTAAGCCATGAAAACAGTCGCTCCACTCATCAGCGTCTCACTCTTTTTCTATTCATTCGTGTGGATGTCAGTGACACCACCAACGTTTAATCACGTGTTCCCACGTATGACCTCCTTGGCAGAGGTATGAAGTCGGACTAAAACTGTGTCAAAGAAAACTTACTCTGCTGCTCTCCCCACAGACTCCAGTTACCTGTGACAGAAACAAGTGTGAACAAGTCAAACCTCAGCGTGAAAGTGTGAATATATTACTGTTCGTCATCATCGTCAGACACGTTGAACATAAACATCTATTCGTCCTCTCTGACTCGTGTCCAACACTCATCTCTAGTGACCCTTGAGGTCGTGACACTTACAACACTGTGAAGACGGCGCGTGAAGCGGTCGCTCCTCTTCCTCCTGGTACTGAGAACGAGAGAGCGATGAATAAACGAGTGGCAACTATACATTCAAAACACTCCTTACATCCTGGTCTCTCATGGCGTTTAGTTGCTCCAGTTTCTTGGCCCAGTATCTGGCCTCCTCCTCAGGGATGTCTGCAACACACAACAGTTGTGTACAACGACAGGATCTGGAGCAACACGACAATGAAGTAGTGTTTGAAAATTATTCTTACGACCCTGTGGTGATTTGCAAATGTGGGCGTTTCTTTTTGTGCATCTGTAGAAGGGGGCGTGGCCATCCATGGAGGCTAACAAGGGGGCGTGGCCATCCATGGAAGCTAACAAGGGGGCGTGGCCATCCATGGAGGCTAACAAGGGGGCGTGGTCATCCATGGAAGCTAACAAGGGGGCGTGGCCATCCATGGAGGCTAACAAGGGGGCGTGGTCATCCATGGAAGCTTACAAGGGGGCGTGGCCATCCATGGAGGCTAACAAGGGGGCGTGACCATCCATGGAAGCTAACAAGGGGGCGTGACCATCCATGGAAGCTAACAAGGGGGCGTGGCTATCCATGGAAGCTTACAAGGGGGTATCCATCCAAGGAAGCTAACAAGGGGGCGTGGTCATCCATGGAAGCTAACAGGGAGGCCTGGCCATCCATGGAAGCTAACAAGGGGGCGTGGCCATCCATGGAAGCTAGCAAGGGGGCCTGGCCATCCATGGAAGCTAAAAGAAAGGGGCGTGGCCATCCATTGAAGTCAACAAGGGGGCGTGGCCATCCATGGAAGCTAAGAAGGGGACGTGGCCCTCCATGGAAGCTAAGAAAAAGGGGCGTGGCCATCCATGGAAGCTAACAAGAGGGCGTGGCCATCCATGGAAGCTAACAAGGCTTAAACCTGGAAATCGGCCTTGTTTTGAATCATCTAGCTCAAAAGCTCTGTAAATCCTTGTAGAGAACACATGTCCTTCGAAGTAACAATGATTTGTTTTGTCATAATGACGCCAGGATGTAGAACGCTGGCGAACATTGGTCTCACCTAGTGGTAGTTCAAAGCGAGTGTCCAGAAGAAGCCGGTGAAACGTCGGGTCTTTGGTTCCACAGATTTCATTCTCGGCCATGATCACGTTGGAGTCCAATGTCAGCCACTGACCCGGTCCGTCCTGGAATGAACAAGTACAGACGTTGAAATGACTGTAGACATCAAATCCTTTGATACAAGAACATAATGCAAGGATACAATAGTTCAGAGAGAGTTCAGAGAGAGTTCAGAGAGAGTTCAGAGAGTACGACTATAGAATCAGAGCTTTGACATGATGAGAAAACTAGAAACAAGAAATGGGTGACATTACGAAAATGAGCTAAATGTGTTATTTTCTATCTTTCCATAGAGTAGTAACAGTGGTAAGTCCTAGTAACAAACCATCCATCCATCCATCCATCAATTCATTGAGTATCGAACTATCTACCTAGTAACTATCCATCAACCTAGTAACTAACGATCCATCCATCCATCCATCCATCCATCCATCCATCCATCCATCCATCCATCCATCCATCCATCCATCCATCCATCCATCCATCCATCCATCCATCCATCCATCCATCCATCCATCCATCCATCCATCCATCCATCCATCCATCCATCCATCCATCCATCCATCCATCCATCCATCCATCCATCCATCCATCCATCCATCCATCCATCCATCCATCCATCCATCCATCCATCCATCCATCCATCCATCCATCCATCCATCCATCCATCCATCCATCCATCCATCCATCCATCCATCCATCCATCCATCCATCCATCCATCCATCCATGTTAGGTGGGTTTACTCAGGGCACTCCGGTTTCCTCCCGGAGTCCAAAAACATGCAGAGGTTGAGTGTGTGAATAGTTGTGTATCTTTGTGTGTCCTGGTCAAGTCGTCTATCGCCCAATAAGAAAGAAAATACCTCGCCCTGAACTAAGCTGCATTTGTACTATTATAATTGTTATATTTATTCTTGTTTAAATTACCATTATTTTAGATTAAATGAGTTATTATCAAACACTGAGAGAAGAACAAAGGAATGTTTTTATCTTAAAAGAGAACCATGTGTCGACATCTACGTTCCCACATGAGGATAAAAACGTACCTCATTGGACTGCCTTATGCTGCACAGGGGGATCCATAAGGTTCCCACCATGGTGTCCCAGATCAGTCCTTTATTCCAGACCTCCACGGTCAGACCCAGATCCAGCCGGTTGATTTCACTGGTAACGGAAAGAGAGAAAGGATTTGACGTCAGACATGAATCACAGCAGAGAGTCTGGATGAACGTTGAGGAGAAGACACGAGGCTAAGAACGGTCACTGAAGCTGCAACGACTCGGAGCAGAAGCTTCCTCAGAGGAGATGAATCACAGCAGAGAGTCTGGATGAACGTTGAGGAGAAGACACGAGGCTAAGAACGGTCACTGAAGCTGCGACGACTCGGAGCAGAAGCTTCCTCAGAGGAGATGAATCACACAGACGGACGCGATCGTCAAACAGGCTGCAGACGTGAGTCAGGATGAGACGTTCCTTCAGAGCGTGGATCGTCTTCATCAGCAGCACGATGAAGAGACGGTGGATGAGACGATGCTTTGAACTTGATTTCAACTTCAATGTGAAGCGTCGTTTAGGAAGATTTCCCGACAAATTTAAGGTCATTCAGAGACTCAGAATCATGACTGACGGATGAACAGAAGCTGAGATAATGCTCTTATAAAATCTACTCTTTAGAATAGAATAGAATAGAAAATGTTTATTCATCCCCAGAGGATTTAAAAACTGTTTTGGATGTTGTGTAGGTTTGTTTTTGATCTTTAACTAAATAAACTGTTGCAAACGTTTCGAGGAGAAACGTTGACGAAGTAAAAGCAAGTGAAATGTAAACTGAGGCCTCACAGCAAGAGTTATGAACCTCAAAATAAAAGCTTCTTTATCTTGGACGACAGAAGAAAAACAGATTCTACTTCATTTGGTGCTCTGCCCTCTAACCGCTTCACTATTGGCCTCAAGGATAAACTAATAGCGAAGCGGTTAGAGGGCTTCACACCAATGCATAGAACCTGAGATTATGATCATAACTCAGGGGTTCTACTTCATTTGGTGCTCCGCCCTCTAACCACTTCGCTATTGGTTTATCCTCAAGACCAATAGCGAAGCGGTTAGAGGGCGGAGCACCAAATCGAGTAGAACCCCTGAGTTATGGGAATTAGCGTTCCAACACTTCTCCGCTTTACTTCGTTGTGTCTTCCTGTGCTTTTGTCATCAACAAATTCTTCGATTGATAATATTTTACATTCTCTGTCAGTAAAGAACACACGACACTGTTGATGGGATTCAGGTCAAAGTTCACTCACAACATGAAGTCCTGCTCCCAACATGGCTGACTCCCACGCACGGCGATGGTCGTGCTCTTGACATTCTGCACCTTCAAGGTCACGTATGTGTTGAATTTTTCTGTCGAGCAAAAAAACAAACATTGTGTCGTCCAGAGTGAAAAAACAAAAGTTCAAGGATTTGTTTGATCTGAACTCACCCTGGGGTCCATCGAGTTTGGCCTTCTTCACTGCAAGACAAGAGATGATGTTAATGGTTATATTTAGTTCTACACTGATGTTTTTCTTGATAAAAGATTCAAGTCTTTCTTAATATTTGATGAAAACAGTCAAGACACATTTGTGTGTCTCCGTGGGTGTGTGTAACTATGTGCGTTCATAAACATAAACACAAGAGAACAAAGATCTACATCATCTTTTCTTTTTGACTTCATCAATTCTCTAGAGGATTCTCTCAGGGGCCACATTACCTTCTGTTGTGAGGGACGTGGAGACAGAGAATAAGAAAACATGCACAAAAAGAAAACGTAAAATAAACCTAACTACGTCATTTCAAAATAAAAAAACAACAACTTTTTGTTATTTCTAACTATGACCTCAATATTCATTCATATTATTTAAGGGATAAACGACTTTCACCAAAAAATGAAAACGTCCTATACAAAGAACTAAAGCAAGTAGTATTCAGAGTTAATACAGTAGTAAATACAATTATTTTTTTTACTACATGGATCAGTTCTTCTCTGACTTCCTGTGGGCCACATCAAAACCTTCAAAGGGCCACACAGTTGCCCAAAAACCTAAATAGCAAGTGTTTTAACCCTCGTGTTATCTCAGGGTCAGGTTGACCCGAAGGTGATCCCCTTAAAATTGTCTCCTTTTGTCTTCAGGTAATGTAGGCGTCATTTTTTACAACTTTGTATCTTACGATAAAGAAACTCTGAACCAATAAGACAAAAACATTTGCTCATGTGTCAGTTTTAGCACCTTGACATTAAGACCTTCTTCCTTTCTTTCTTTCTTTCTTTCTTTCTTTCTTTCTTTCTTTCTTTCTTTCTTTCTTTCTTTCTTTCTTTCTTTCTTTCTTTCTTTCTTTCTTTCTTTCTTTCTTTCTTTCTTTCTTTCTTTCTTCGCTCCTTGTTCATTCAAATTACGCTTCAGACTTTAGGAGCCACAAAAACTATTTTTTTGTGTTAACCTCTTGTTTTATTCATTTGTAAACTTTGATTCCATATAGTGTCTTTGATCTGTTCCGTTTGTTGTCACTTTGTTGATTATTTACACTTGAGTTCTTCTCTGTCCTGCTAAACACACAGTACATAGATAGGTGAGTAAATAGGTTTTATTTTAGTTTTATTTCAACTCTTGAGCATCAAACTAGTTTGTGAATGATTAAGCGAAGTCAGAGTTGACATTAAGTGTGTTTTGGTTACTGACTTATAAAATAGTCAAACATTATAAACACAGTTTGTGTCTCCTCGTCTGGACTATTCTATTTATTTTGTGTCTAAACCAGAAGGATGTGTCTCGCCTGCAGTTCATACAAAACTCTGCAGCCAGATTTCTGAGCCGCTCTAGTAGAAGAACTCACATTTCACCGATCATTAAATCTCTTCACTGGCTGCCATTTTCTATGTGTTTTAAAGTATCCATTTTAACTGTGTATTGGTTTTGACTGTTAAAGTGCTTTGTGACCCTGGTCTAGAAAGATCTTTACAAATAACTATTACTTACTTACTTACTTACTTACTTACTTACTTACTTACTTACTTACTTACTTACTTACTTACTTACTTACTTACTTACTTACTTACTTACTTACTTACTTACTTACTTACTTACTTACTTACTTACTTACTTACTTACTTACTTACTTACTTACTTACTTACTTACTTCAACAAGCTCAATATAATCTTTCACGCGTCAATGTCACTCACATCCATCATAAATCAACTTCTTCATAACGTCTACCGAAGTAGTTTTCAGCAAATGTGATGCAAATGTGATCCTTCTGAAGTGTGATGTAAAATCCTCTTTCGTGCCGACGAGGCAGTCGAGCTCAAGGGTAACAACATCAAAGGAGAGTTACAAGGCGACGACTAAACCCTGGAGTCGGCGACAGAAGCACCTGGACCAGGACTTTTTCCGAAGCCTCTCCTCAGCACCAGCTCATCACAAGCCTCCCTGCCATGTGGAGCGTCAGCACGTGTGCACTGTCTCATGCTCTATTAATCTCAGTGTGTGAGCACAGCATCACCAACACTAAAAATAACCTCTTCAGTGTGACAGGAGGAGGGGGTGTGAGGAGACGCATGCTGGGAGGAGGAGAGAAGAAGAAGTGAGAGGAGGAGAGAAGAAGAAGTGAGAGGAGGAGAGAAGAAGAAGTGAGAGGAAGAGAGAAGAAAAAGTGAGAGGAGGAGAGAAGAAGAAGAAGTGAGAGGAGGAGAAGTGAGAGGAGGAGAGAAGAAGAAGTGAGAGGAGGAGAGAAGGAGAAGTGAGAGGAGGAGAGAAGAAGAAGTGAGAGGAGGAGAGAAGAAGAAGTGAGAGGGGGAGAAGTGAGAGAAGGAGAGAAGGAGAAGTGAGAGGAGGAGAGAAGAAGAAGTGAGAGGAGGAGAGAAGAAGAAGTGAGAGGAGGAGAGAAGAATAAGTGAGAGGAGGAGAGAAGAAGAAGAAGTGAGAGGAGGAGAAGTGAGAGGAGGAGAGAAGAAGAAGTGAGAGGAGGAGAGAAGAAGAAGTGAGAGGAGAGAAGAAGGAGTGAGAGGAGGAGAGAAGAAGAAGAAGTGAGAGGAGGAGAAGTGAGAGGAGGAGAGAAGAATAAGTGAGAGGAGGAGAGAAGAAGAAGTGAGAGGAGAGAAGAAGGAGTGAGAGGAGGAGAAGTGAGAGGAGTAGAGAAGAAGGAGTGAGAGGAGGAGAGAAGAAGAAGTGAGAGGAGGAGAGAAGAAGAAGTGAGAGGAGGAGAGAAGAAGAACTGAGAGGAGGAGAGAATGAGAAGTGAGAGGAGGAGAGAAGAAGAAGTGAGAGGAGGAGAGAAGGAGAAGTGAGAGGAGGAGAGAAGAAGAAGTGAGAGGAGGAGAGAAGAATAAGTGAGAGGAGGAGGAGAGAAGAAGAAGTGAGAGGAGGAGAAGTGAGAGGAGGAGAGAAGGAGAAGTGAGAGGAGGAGAGAAGAAGAAGTGAGAGGAGGAGAGAAGAAGAAGTGAGAGGAGGAGAGAAGAAGAAGAAGTGAGAGGAGGAGAAGTGAGAGGAGGAGAGAAGAAGAAGAAGTGAGAGGAGGAGAAGTGAGAGGAGGAGAGAAGAAGAAGTGAGAGGAGGAGAGAAGAAGAAGTGAGAGGAGGAGAGAAGAAGAAGAAGTGAGAGAAGAAGAACTTACAACTTAGCTCGTTAGCAAACGGTGAAGACGGACACATAACACTTTATAAATGATGCTAACAACTTAGCTCGTTAGCATACAGTGAAGACGCACACATAACACTTTATAAATGACGCTAACAACTTAGCTTGTTAGCATACAGTGAAGACGCACACATAACACTTTATAAATGACGCTAACAACTTAGCTTGTTAGCATACGGTGAAGACGCACACATAACACTTTATAAATGACGCTTACAACTTAGCTTGTTAGCATACAGTGAAGACGCACACATAACACTTTATAAATGACGCTAACAACTTAGCTTGTTAGCATACAGTGAAGACGCACACATAACACTTTATAAATGACGCTAACAACTTAGCTTGTTAGCATACGGTGAAGACACATACATAACACTTTATAAATGACGCTGACAACTTAGCTCGTTAGCATACGGTGAAGACGCACACATAACACTTTATAAATGATGCTAACAACTTAGCTCGTTAGCATACGGTGAAGACGGACTAATAACACTTTATAAATGACGCTAACAACTTAGCTTGTTAGCATACGGTGAAGACACACACATAACACTTTATAAATTACGCTAACAACTTAGCTCGTTAGCATACGGTGAAGACGGACTAATAACACTTTATAAATGACGCTAACAACTTAGCTCGTTAGCATACGGTGAAGACGGACTAATAACACTTTATAAATGACGCTAACAACTTAGCTCGTTAGCATACGGTGAAGACGGACTAATAACACTTTATAAATGACGCTAACAACTTAGCTCGTTAGCATACGGTGAAGACGGACAGGTTTGTTTGGAAGTTCACGATCTTCTAAGAAAACAACTGAGACGAGATGAAAAGTTCTTACAATATGTTGCTTTAACAAAGGAGGTTGAAAGAGACGAGTGACTGGATCACTAGTGTTTGACTAGATCATAAGTTAGTATTACTTCACTGGATCACTAGTGTTTGACTAGATCATAAGTTAGTATTACTTCACTGGATCACTAGTGTTTGACTAGATCATAAGTTAGTATTACTTCACTGGATCACTAGTGTTTGACTAGATCATAAGTTAGTATTACTTCACTGGATCACTAGTGTTTGACTAGATCATAAGTTAGTATTACTTCACTGGATCACTAGTGTTTGACTAGATCATAAGTTAGTATTACTTCACTGGATCACTAGTGTTTGACTAGATCATAAGTTAGTATTACTTCACTGGATCACTAGTGTTTGACTAGATCATAAGTTAGTATTACTTCACTGGATCACTAGTGTTGGACTAGATCATAAGTTAGTATTACTTCACTGGATCACTAGTGTTTGACTAGTGTTTGACTAGTTAGTATTACTTCACTGGATCACTAGTGTTTGACTAGACCATAAGTTAGTACCGTATTACTTCACTGGATCACTAGTGTTTGACTAGATCATAAGTTAGTATTACTTCACTGGATCACTAGTGTTTGACTAGATCATAAGTTAGTATTACTTCCGTGGATCACTAGTGTTTGACCAGATCATAAGTTAGTATTACTTCACTGGATCACTAGTGTTTGACTAGATCATAAGTTAGTATTACTTCACTGCATCACTAGTGTTTGACTAGATCATAAGTTAGTATTACTTCACTGGATCACTAGTGTTTGACTAGATCACAAGTTAGTATTACTTCACTGGATCACTAGTGTTTGACTAGATCATAAGTTAGTATTACTTCACTGGATCACTAGTGTTTGACTAGATCACAAGTTAGTATTACTTCACTGGATCACTAGTGTTTGACTAGATCATAAGTTAGTATTACTTCACTGGATCACTAGTGTTTGACTAGATCATAAGTTAGTATTACTTCCGTGGATCACTAGTGTTTGACCAGATCATAAGTTAGTATTACTTCACTGGATCACTAGTGTTTGACTAGATCATAAGTTAGTATTACTTCACTGCATCACTAGTGTTTGACTAGATCATAAGTTAGTATTACTTCCGTGGATCACTAGTGTTTGACCAGATCATAAGTTAGTATTACTTCACTGGATCACTAGTGTTTGACTAGATCATAAGTTAGTATTACTTCACTGGATCACTAGTGTTTGACTAGATCATAAGTTAGTATTACTTCACTGGATCACTAGTGTTTGACTAGATCATAAGTTAGTATTACTTCACTGGATCACTAGTGTTTGACTAGATCATAAGTTAGTATTACTTCACTGGATCACTAGTGTTTGATTAGATCATAAGTTAGTATTACTTCACTGCATCACTAGTGTTTGACTAGATCATAAGTTAGTATTACTTCACTGGATCACTAGTGTTTGACTAGATCACAAGTTAGTATTACTTCACTGGATCACTAGTGTTTGACTAGATCATAAGTTAGTATTACTTCACTGGATCACTAGTGTTTGACTAGATCACAAGTTAGTATTACTTCACTGGATCACTAGTGTATGACAAGATCAAAAGTTAGTATTCCTTCACTGGATCACTAGTGTTTGACTAGATCACAAGTTAGTATTACTTCACTGGATCACTAGTGTTTGACTAGATCATAAGTTAGTATTACTTCACTGGATCACTAGTGTTTGACTAGATCATAAGTTAGTATTACTTCACTGGATCACTAGTGTTTGACTAGATCACAAGTTAGTATTACTTCACTGGATCACTAGTGTATGACTAGATCATAAGTTAGTATTACTTCACTGGATATACTGAGCCAAGACGCGTCGCCATAGCAACCGAGCCTAACACAGTTCACAGACGGACGGAGACGTAAACAACAACGAGACATAGAAGTACAAACTAACAACTTTACTGAACGTGACACTGATTGTTCGAAGTGTGTATTTAAGAAATGATTGATTTATACAATAAAACATTATAAATTATCACATGTTTTTCATATGTATGTCACACGTGACAATATCGCCATATCAATATTTTTCCGATATATCGTGCAGCCCTAGTCTCAGCTGTTTTTATTCTAAAACACAAGTGATAACATTGACGTTTAACAGGAAATAGATTCGCTCCACAGAGGGTGGAGTAGAAAGTCCTGATGCAGCAGCAGCTCATGATGGTTGTGAAGTGTGAGCGACGTCGTGACGCTCCAGTGTTCTGTGACAGACACACATGAACGAGCTGAGTCAGCCGACAACATCCATCTCGTCAAACTGTTCATGTTATATCACAGTTACTACCACGGTCACCTTGTTCAAATACATCTTTGCTGCTGCAATATTTGAGCTTTTATCACCGTTTCTGCACTGTTGTTTACTTGTGTAAAATCAAGGATATTAAACAAATAATATTCTTAATATGTCACTTTTGCCTTGTTGGTTTTTAAGGTTTAACATTTCACTTTTTGTCAGAGGAGGATGACAACGAGCGAGAGCAGTTATAAAACAACACAAACATTTTCAACTATAATCCAACAATTTTCAACTACAATCAAACTATTTTCAACTATAATCCAACAATTTTCAACTATAATCAAACAATTTTCAACTATAATCAAACAATTTTCAACTATAATCAAACTACTTTCAACTGTAATCAAACAATTTTCAACTATAATCAAACTATTTTCAACTGTAATCAAACAATTTTCAACTATAATCCAACTATTTTCAACTATAATCATGACTGACTTTAATGTCTAATAAACATGTTATTTCTCTACATGTCACCGTCAGTACGTTTATAAACACAACATGATGATATAGAAGATTATGTCATAGAATTAGTTTCAAAATCTTATCACAATACATTTAATTTTCCATCTTTTTCCAGATTTTCCAGTGTATGTTCTAAAGTTGCGAGGGCTAATCCAGCAACTGTTGAGCAAGGCAGCACTGACCTCCATCCCTGAGCGGCTAAAAGTCGACACTTGAATCCATGTGTTCAGTCGACGGGAACACAAACCACAAAGAAACACAAACCACAAAGAAACACAAACCACAAAGAAACACAAACAACAGCCGCACATTAAGATGAAACCAGGAAACTATCTTTGAGTGTTTTTCCTGCTAATGAACATTTTCTCGACATTGTCATTAACTTCAACACACACAAAAGCAACTAAAGCGACTCGTCCTGCACACGAACAATATAAAACTATATAATAAAACAACTGTTGTGATGAATAAAGTTGTACTAAAGCAACTCGTCCTGCACATGAACAATATAAAACTATATAATAAAACAACTGTTGTGATGAATAAAGTTGGACTAAAGCAACTCGTCCTGCACACGAACAATATAAAACTACATAATAAAACAACTGTTTTGATGAATAAAGTTGGACTAAAACAACTCGTCCTGCACACGAACAATATAAAACTATATAATAAAACAACTGTTGTGATGAATAAAGTTGGACTAAAGCGACTCGTCCTGCACACGAACAATATAAAACTATATAATAAAACAACTGTTGTGATGAATAAAGTTGTACTAAAGCAACTCGTCCTGCACATGAACAATATAAAACGATATAATAAAACAACTGTTGTGATGAATAAAGTTGGACTAAAGCAACTCGTCCTGCACACAAACAATATAAAACTATATAATAAAACAACTGTTGTGATGAATAAAGTTGGACTAAAGCAACTCGTCCTGCACATGAACAATATAAAACGATATAATAAAACAACTGTTGTGATGAATAAAGTTGTACTAAAGCAACTCGTCCTGCACATGAACAATATAAAACTATATAATAAAACAACTGTTGTGATGAATAAAGTTGTACTAAAGCAACTCGTCCTGCACATGAACAATATAAAACTATATAATAAAACAACTGTTGTGATGAATAAAGTTGTACTAAAGCAACTCGTCCTGCACACGAACAATATAAAACTATATAATAAAACAACTGTTGTGATGAATAAAGTTGGACTAAAGCAACTCGTCCTGCACATGAACAATATAAAACTATATAATAAAACAACTGTTGTGATGAATAAAGTTGTACTAAAGCAACTCGTCCTGCAAATGAACAATATAAAACTACATAATAAAACAAATGTTAAACAAGAGAATTAAGGATTTAATATGAAGGGAAAACGTAAAAAGTAATAAACAAGTCAAAGGCTCTAAAATAAGGTTCGGTGTTTATTTGATTGTCTATAACACTTATAATATATATATTTTTAAATACATTCTAAAGAAAGAACATATTTCATAATTTAACAAAATAAAATACATCAATTGCAAAAGGAAAAGTCTTATTATGCCATAAAATAGTTTATTTTTCTATTTAATATAGCAAGTAAGTAAGTAAGTAATATTTGTAGAGCTTTTCCAGACCAGGGTCACGAAGAACTTAAACAATCGAAACAATACTCAATAAAATAAATACTTTAAAGATCAAGATAATACTGAGACAAACACAAGAGTCTCAGAGAATCAAGGAAAAGCTCAAATCAAAGATGTTTCTTGAAGGAGTCAGTAGATCATCAAGTGCAGAAACTGGCAGCCAGTGAAGAATTTAACGATTGGAGAAATGTAAGTTCTTCTACTATAGCTGCTCAGAATATACAGTAGGTTATATTAAAAAAAATAGGTTATAAAAGCACAAAAATATAAAACCAATACCTGTTAAAAAAAAAAGACCAAAGGGATTCAAACAAAGATCTTTAACACGAGTTAAACAAATACAATTACATTTCGTTTTTTAAATAGTTTTTTACAGGTTTATAATATAATATAAATGTAACTGCATTGTTTCTAGTCTGACCTGATGAGGGTGTATTTTATTGTAAAAATATATGAAAATATGTTTTTCTTTCTTTAGAATCTTTAAAAAAATAAGTATAAAAATAAAGACACTTCAGTAATGACTACATTTGAAATGTATATATTTTGCAATTAACTGTCTCTGCTCTGTGTCTCAAGAAAAATTCTGGTACATTTGACTTTGACGTATAGAATCTTTATACATATATGTTTTTATCGCAGGCTTGAGCTCAGCGGTGACGCCAACAAACGCGTTTCTCGTCACGAGCGTCAACTCCCACGGACACGACCCGTTAAAGGACGACAAGGAAGGATTTCTTTACCTCCGACGCAGAGCAATGACATGTCTCCGGCCGCGGGCTCTTCTGCCGGGGAGCGAGTGGGTCGGTGCTGGGTCGGTGCTGGTCTGTGGTCTCTGACGGACGTCACGAGATCCGCAGCGTCGAGCCTCGACCGGATACGTCACCGAGTCGAAGGCCAGCGTCGAGGAGCCTTTCTTTCGTTCTTCCTTTCCTTCTCAGGGGCAGATCCGAGCAGACATCCCCTCTTCCTCATCTCCTGCTCCATCCATCCATCTTGTTCAGCTTCAGCACCGCCGGGCGAGGACAGGGCTGGAGTGTGACGTCACGCGGAGGTGGCCTCACGTCGTCACCGCCCTCTTTCTGAAACTAGATCGACTCAAAAATAAAAAAAAATACACTTTTTTCCACCACGAGGTTTGACGTCTGTCAAACGTGTTAGTTGTGGAAAAAGCGCTCTAGAAATATAAATTACTTACTGAGTTACTAACGGCCTACACATGCGCACAGAGTGGCGCGATGATGCGTTTGGAAGCCTGTGAAGAATCTAAAGACGCTTAAAATACAATTGAAATTGAATTACGAGCTTATCGCAAAAAATACTCATACACACACTGGTTGAGTTTGCCTGTGAAATCTTTATTTTACAATTCCAAACATCTCTGAAATAGTTTTCCTTTTCATGTTTCCCTATTCGATAGAAACTTTTCTTCTAAAAAATACGGACATTACCTGAATGCGTCATAGATGCGGCGCGAAAAGGTAACCATCGCTATATCACATTATATTTTTATTAAAGGCTGTTTTAAATAAAAACCTTCACATCCAGAGCAGGGTTTATTATATATACTTTTTTTGTTTCGTTTACAGAGACAGGAACCACTCGTATGTTTCGGTTTCCTGTCAACGTGCTCCCCCTGCTGGAGGTAAAAAAAACAACCACCGCCACCGGTCTTCAATGAACGTTAACAAAGATGGACTTTTAAGTTAAGTCAATAAGAAAAACACAACTCTTGAAGGAAGCACGTTGATCTGCTTCTTTCACTTGCATATGTTTAGGAAAAAGAAGTTTATAGCCACTAGTCTAAAAACATTGTCTTATACATTTCATTAAATGTAATTCTATTCTATCACCACAGTATTGGACTCAAGCATGTTGTTGCTCAAGCATAAGGAGGTCCATACGTGCTCCTCAGGACACCCTCGGTCATAGTTCGAGATTCGACTTTGTAGTCGTCGGAGTCTGAAAGGATTTCTCTCCTCTGGTCCGGAAGTTCAGGAACCATCAGTAGATTCTGATCCACAGACCTCAGAGCCCGAGCTGGGGTGTAAGTCTGGATCAGATCACTGATGGAAGGTCTGACCATGAATAGATCTGAAAGTAAGAACCAGAATTTTAAAATGATCCTGAAAGAAACTGATGAAGAGTTTGAAGGAGAAATGTGAGTTCTTCTACTAGAGCAGCCAGTGAAGAGTTTGAAGGAGAAATGTGAGTTCTTCTACTAGAGCAGCCAGTGAAGAGTTTGAAGGAGAAATGTGAGTTCTTCTACTAGAGCAGCCAGTGAAGAGTTTGAAGGAGAAATGTGAGTTCTTCTACTAGAGCAGCCAGTGAAGAGTTTGAAGGAGAAATGTGAGTTCTTCTACAAGAGCAGCTCAGAATTCTGGCTGCAGAGTTTAGTATGAACTGCAGGCGAGAAGATCCTTCTGGTTTAGACATGAAAACAAACTGTAACAATAGTGTAAAGTATGCTGACATTGTTGGATGCATCAGAGACAACAGCGAATACGTGACTTTGTGGACTGGAGTGAGAGGAACCACTTGAACACCTCAAAGACCAAGGAGCTGGTCTTGGACTTCGGGAGGTCCAGGACAAACGTCCAGTGTCCATCAGAGGCGACGAGGTGGAGATAGTTGACAACTATAAGTACCTCGGTGTGTGTCTGGACAGTAAACTGGTCCTGCAACACAGACCATGAGTTTAAGAAGGTTCAGAGTAGAAGTACTTTCTGAGGAGGCTTCGATCATTCAACATCTGCAAGAAGCTCCTCTGCATGTTCTACCAGTCTGTGGTGGCCAGTGTTCTATGCTGTGGTGTGTTGGGAATGTGTCAAAGAGGAGGTCAACAGGTCAACAGGTTGATCAGGAGGGCTGGCTCTGTGGTTGAGGCTGGACTCACTGGTGACAGTTGCTGAGAGGAGATCATTGAACAAACTACTGTCCATCATGATCATCATCCTCTGAACACTGTCATCAGTGAACAGAGAAGCAGATGGAACACGAATGCTCCTCCCATGATGCAACACTAATAGACTCAGGGACTCATTCATTCCTCGGGCTATTAGTTTGTTTAATACTGAGTTCGGGGGCAGAAGTGAAAGTATCAGGATGTTCTTTGTATCTTTGTCTTTGTTATTTTTATTTGATCTTGTTCTTTATCTTTGGACTTAGATTGTATCATCTTGTTCTTTCTCTTTGTTCTTGTTCTTATTTTATTTTTATGAATAATAGTCTGTATTGTTGTGTAACTATTTCCCGAAGGAGACCTTCTGAGGATCAATAAAGTTCTACCTAACCTAACCTAACCTAACCTAAACTAACCTAAACGACACAAACACATGGATTATAAGATCCAGATCATGTTGTGACATCATCTAACCAAGTTTATAGATTTTTCTCAGTTGAAACAGTTTGTGTCAGTTTTGTTCAGTGTTGAATTCGAGACATTCGTCAAACACCAGGTTCCTCAGTTTGACTGACATAAGTCACTCAAGTACTGACTCGACCCTGAACTTTATCATCAACAATGATCAGAGTTTGACTTTTTTTTAGCTTCAAAGTGCTGGTGAGGTTCATGTCCCACTGGGAGGAGACCACGGGGCACACCTATAACCCTAACCCAGAGCCTCGGTCTCTCATCTGGTCTGCAGACATCTTGGGGGTCCACCTGGACAGAGCTGGGCGAGGCATGTCTGGGTCGTTCTACTGAAGCTGCTGCCGCCGCGACCTGAACCCAGGTGAGCAGAAGAAGATGAGACGTTCTACTCCACACGGTCGACAACATAAAACATACATGTGTCGTGTTCACTCGTTTTTATGCACCAATCTTTCCCAAACGCACAGAAATGAACCGACACCACGCTGTGTAAACATGTTTAATGAAACAAATGTTGTATAAATTGATATTGTTCATTTTAAAACAACGGTGAATGATAATGTAGCGAACCATGCTAGCAGCCACATCAGCATCGATCCTTCTAGTTCTACAAGCAATTATTCACATGAACCACAAGAAAGAAGGTCTCATTAGACCCGGTCCAGCAGGATCCTGCTCAGAACCTCGGCTCCTGCTTAGGTTTGAACAAGCGACCGGGGCCCAAATGTGACCGACACACCACCGTACGACAAACATACTTGCAAAGAGGAGAAGAACGCCTCGACTGTAGAGTCTCAGACACGGTACCCTTTTGACCCTTTGACCCTTTGACCTCTGGTGTCCAGTCCCTCTGCCACGGTCGGTTCACAACTTTTCACTGACGGAATGAAGAGAAAGACTCTTAAGACATTAAAAATGACAAGAAATAAAACGTGCACGGGGTTCAGCTGCACGTATTGTTTTTATCCTCGTGGATGATGAACCAACGTGAGCGACCTCGAGGAGAAATCTTACCTGTCCAGGTGAGACAGAAGTTTACAGAGTTGTGAGAGCAAGGCGTGATGCTTCTGAGGGTTTCCTTCCAGCACGCCGCTCAGACGACCCAAATAAGAATCCAAGTTCCCCAGGGACGCCGTCTCACCCGTGTCTAAGAGAGACAGAACCTGGTTGAACTTGAAGATCGACTTTCATGTTTTGTTGTTTTATGAAACTTTTGTAGGGTTTTATTTTATGTTAAATCTTTTCCATCTTAAGAACAAAATCTGAGATGTATAAATGATAACATTAGATGTGACGGTCTTTATGTGAGGAAGTTTTTCCTCGCCATTGCTCACTGTACAGTGTTTCGCTTCTTGCTCTTTGTTGAATTGCTGGATCTATTTTTCCTTAATCAACTGTAGTCTTATTTCAACTGTATAGTGTCTTGAGATAACTGTGTTATGATAAGACACTTTAAAATAAAATTGAATTGAATTGAATTTATTTACTTTTTTAATTTTTTTAGTAGATTGTATAATTCTGAGTTTGGGGGCAGGAGTGAAAGTATCATGATGTTCTATGTTAGTCTTTGTATCTTTGTCTTTGTTTTTCTTTGATCTATGTTCTTTATCTTAGACTTAGATTGTATCATCTTGTTCTTTCTATTTATTTCTCTTTGTTCTTATTTTTATTTTTATGAATAATTGCTGTATTGTTGTGTCTAATTGAAAAGAAAAAAATTCCCGAAGGAGACCTTCTGAGGATCGATAAAGTTCTACCTATTTATGACCCATCATTGAACAAAAGAATCTTCTGAATGCACTCATTAAGCCACTAAAGGTAAATTAATCGACTCTAACATTTGGTCAGGACGTTAATAAAGCCCAAGACACCGAGAAAACATTTCATTTTAAGTTGCAAGTATTAGCCGATCTGGTTGCTATGGAAACAAAAAAAAAGAATCCCACAGTACAAAGATTCTTAATCTTCCATCGTCAACACAAGACATCTATGATGTGATTGAAGGAATGATGCTCACCTGGCAGCGGCAGCGACGACAGACTGTTGACCAGGACGTGTTTGATGGTCAGCAGGTGCTGCTGCAGGGCTTGTGTTCGCTTCTCGTCCTGACCCAGCTCCGCCTCCAGTCGCTCCTTGGCGTTGTACATGTCCTTGATGTGTCGCTGCAACACGGCGTTCTGCTCCTCGAACTCGATGTTGGCCTTACGTAGTCGTCGCAGCTCCGCCTCCCGAGCTGCAGGAGCAGAAGACTTGGTTATAGCTTCACCTGGACCAGACCTCACCTGCCCGTAGATGCAGAAGAAGAGTTTAATACACAGGGTTTGGATTGAGATCTTTGAAAAAGTTCAAAGAGAGACTAGAAAATGTAATTTCCAGAAGAAAACAGTGTGAATACTGAACGTGTACTGAAACTGACACGCTTGAAAGTTGTAGTATTCTGAGTAAAAACGAGTGGACACGGTTGAAAATATAAAGAAAAAAGATTGATGTGAAAACATTGAAATAAAGTGAGAAAGGTTGAGAAGGAAAAAAGAAGAAAGAAGAAGTAGAATTTGTAGTAGAAGTAGTAGTAGAATTAGTGGCAAAATTATATGTAGTAGTAGAATTAGTCGTAAAAGTACAAGTAGTAATAGAATTAGTAGTATAATTAGGAGTATAAGTATATTTAGTGAAAGCAGAAGTAGTAAAAATGAGTAGTACAAGTATAAGTGGTACTAGAATTAATAGCAAGAGTATAATTATAATTAGTAGTAGAATTAATAGCAAGAGTATAATTATAATTAGTAGTAGAATTAATAGCAAGAGTATAATTATAAGTAGTAGTAGAATTAATAGTAGAGAGTGGTAGAGTTATTAGTAGAAGTTGAAGAAGTATTAGAAGAATTAGTAGTATCAGTAGAAATTTTAGAAATAGTGGAAGTTAAATAAGTACAAATAGTAAGTAAGTAAGTAATTTGTATAGTAATAGAAGTAGAAGAGGTAGTAGAAGAAGTGGGAGTAGAAGAAGTAGTAAAGTTGTAGTATTAGAAGTATTAAGTAGACAAAAGTGTGAATGAAGTTTCCAGGAGTGAGTAGATGAAAGTAGCTGAAGGTCATAGTGGAAGGAGTTGAAACACGAGTTGAAGATGCAAATGAATGGAGGATAAAAGGGAGGAAAGGGAGGAATAGAAGGAAGAGTGGAAGAGATAAAAGAAAGATAGATCATAGCTCACAAAAAAGTTTGAACGGTTCAAATCAAATGTGTGGGAGGAGATGATGAACAAGGTTCAGGTTGGAGGAGCAACAGTGGATCAACAGTGAGCTGCCTTCAGCCTTCACACTGTTAAACATACAGGAAAACAGAAGAGCCAGGAGGTTCACATACATCTGCCAAGGAGCTCCTTTTTTCTCTAATGACTTCAATACAAACACATGATGGAACGAACAAAACTACTTCAGGATTCAGAAGTTCCTCGAGCAAGAATCGAACTCGTGAAGATGCAGTCGACCTTCCATCCTGCTGGTCGAGGCGGTTTCTATGTTTCAAAAACTTTACAGATCGAAAACTACCAACAAGTGTTTGAACATTTGAGCAGAGAGTCTGAAGATTTATTCGACTCGCTCGACCGCCGCCGAGTTTCTAGCTCTAGTGTCATTTCCTCTGGACAAGTATCTTCAAACTGACTCTTGCTCCGTCAACTGAAATAAACTCTATTTATTCTCTATTCTATCGTCACTCGAGGAGCAGCAGGAGGTTGTCCATCAGTCTGGTTTTACTCCAGGTTTCTGTCTGTTCTGTCTTAATTAAACATTGTTCTTATGTCACTTCATTGTGATTTTCTTGTGAAAACAACCTTCAAGTTGAATTCTAAGAGGGTTCGAGGGAGACGAGAGATTCCGCAGCCAGATCACAAACATCAGTGAACGACAGAAGCAAAATCCTGCATCTGGTCCGGCTCGTGTTCTAGAGGTCGACGTCACCCACCTTTGTTCTGGTCCAGGAACTCCTCTGTGAAGATGGGAATGTCAAACCGACTGGAGAGTTCAGGCGCCTACAAGAGAAGTCGAGCACGTGGTTGTTGTATCGTTTTATAAATCAGTCACAAATAGTACTTTCTAAAAACGGTCATTACCTTTGGAAAGGATAACCCTGGACCACTGGCCACAAATATGGAGGGAGTGTCATCTAAAATAGAAAAGACATATTAGGGCTGCACGATATATTGAAAAAATATCAATATCACGTTATTGGCACGTGCGATATACATATGGAAAACTTTCTATTGTATAAATCAAACATTTCTTAAATACACACTTCGATCAATCAGTGTCACGTTCTGTAAAGTTGTCAATTTGTACTTCTATGTCTCGTTGTTGTTTACGTCTCCGTCCGTCTGTGAACTGTGTTAGGCTCGGTTGCTATGGTGACACGTCTTGGCTCAGTATATCCAGTGAAGTAATACTAACTTATGATCTAGTCAAACACTAGTGATCCAGTGAAGTAATACTAACTTATGATCTAGTCAAACACTAGTGATCCAGTGAAGTAATACTAACTTATGATCTAGTCAAACACTAGTGATCCAGTGAAGTAATACTAACTTATGATCTAGTCAAACACTAGTGATCCACGGAAGTAATACTAACTTATGATCTAGTCAAACACTAGTGATCCAGTGAAGTAATACTAACTTATGATCTAGTCAAACACTAGTGATCCAGTGAAGTAATACTAACTTATGATCTAGTCAAACACTAGTGATCCAGTGAAGTAATACTAACTTATGATCTAGTCAAACACTAGTGATCCAGTGAAGTAATACTAACGTATGATCTAGTCAAACACTAGTGATCCAGTGAAGTAATACTAACTTATGATCTAGTCAAACACTAGTGATCCAGTGAAGTAATACTAACTTATGATCTAGTCAAACACTAGTGATCCAGTGAAGTAATACTAACTTATGATCTAGTCAAACACTAGTGATCCAGTGAAGTAATACTAACTTATGATCTAGTCAAACACTAGTGATCCAGTGAAGTAATACTAACTCATGATCTAGTCAAACACTAGTGATCCAGTGAAGTAACACTAACTTATGATCTAGTCAAACACTAGTGATCCAGTGAAGTAATACTAACTTATGATCTAGTCAAACACTAGTGATCCAGTGAAGTAATACTAACTTGTGATCTAGTCAAACACTAGTGATCCAGTGAAGTAATACTAACTTATGATCTAGTCAAACACTAGTGATCCAGTGAATTAATACTAACTTATGATCTAGTCAAACACTAGTGATCCAGTGAAGTAATACTAACTTATGATCTAGTCAAACACTAGTGATCCAGTGAAGTAATACTAACTTATGATCTAGTCAAACACTAGTGATCCAGTGAAGTAATACTAACTTATGATCTAGTCAAACACTAGTGATCCAGTGAAGTAATACTAACTTATGATCTAGTCAAACACTAGTGATCCAGTGAAGTAAAACTAACTTATGATCTAGTCAAACACTAGTGATCCAGTGAAGTAATACTAACTTATGATCTAGTCAAACACTAGTGATCCAGTCACTCGTCTCTTTCAACCTCCTTTGTTAAAGCAACATATTGTAAGAACTTTTCATCTCGTCTCAGTTGTTTTCTTAGAAGATCGTGAACTTCCACACAAACCTGTCCGTCTTCACCGTATGCTAACGAGCTAAGTGGTTAGCGTCATTTATAAAGTGTTATGTGTCCGTCTTCACCGTATGCTAACGAGCTAAGTGGTTAGCGTCATTTATAAAGTGTTATGTGTGAGTCTTCACCGTATGCTAACAAGCTAAGTTGTTAGCGTCATTTATAAAGTTTTATGTGTGCGTCTTCACCGTATGCTAACAAGCTAAGTTGTTAGCATCATTTATAAAGTGTTATGTGTGTGTGTACAAGGATTTATTATTGATTTGGTGATATCACGACGCGCCGGCGGCTCCTCTCTGATGTCACTCAGTTTCACAGGAAACCGATGCAAGTCCCGCGAGACTGAAAGTTATAAGAGATATTTTTCTACCATCATGTCGACACCGAAGCGTTGAAATAAACGAAATATATCATCGTTTTCCTTCTATAAACCCTCGAACCTACAGTACTCGTGCCTGCGATATCGCAATATCGCAATTCAAGACACTAATATTGAATATCGCACTTATTTCCAATATCGTGCAGCCGTAGAAAAAAAAACAAACTAGATCTTGTTTTACCTCTCTTTAACTTCTTGTCTTGTATCTTCGCACTGGTGATATGAAAGGCCTCCGTTTGTTGATACTCCTTCAGCTCCTGTGCGTACTGCATCTTATCTCGCTCCGCCTCGTCCAGGTACCGCTGCAGACACACAGATGTCGTTTACCAGACGAGAAGCCAGAAGATTTGAAGCCACTTTTAAACAACAGGTACCCGTTTGTCGTCAGGAGCCAGTTGAGTCCACTCGGCGCCGAGTCGTTTGGTGATCTCGGGAAACGGCAGGTCAGGATGTCTGGCCCTCATCTGCTCCCGGCGCTCATTCAGGAACCGGACGTATCCAGTGACCGGCGCCTTCGGACCATTTGGCAGAACCTTTTTCCTTTTTTTGCCTTTAGGCCATCCTCTCTTCTTCGGCTGCAGGGACGACAGCGTTTTAGTACATTCTTTTGTTCGGAATTGATTTGGCCTTCTTCAAGTAATTAATATTTGTAGAGCTTTTCTAGACCAGGGTCACAAAGCGCTTAAACAATCAAAACAATATTCAATAAAGTATATACTTTAAAGATCAAGATAATACTGAGAACAACACAGGAGTCTCAGAGAATCAAGGAAAAGCTCAAATAAAAGTGTCTTGAGATGTTTCTTGAAGGAGTCAGAAGATCATCAAACACAGATGTTTCTTGAAGGAGTCAGTAGATCATCAAACACAGATGTTTCTTGAAGGAGTCAGTAGATCATCAAACACAGAGATGTTTCTTGAAGGAGTCAGTAGATCATCAAACACAGAGATGTTTCTTGAAGGAGTCAGTAGATCATCAAACACACATGTTTCTTGAAGGAGTCAGTAGATCATCAAACACAGGTGTTTCTTGAAGGAGTCAGTAGATCATCAAACACAGATGTTTCTTGAAGGAGTCAGTAGATCATCAAACACACATGTTTCTTGAAGGAGTCAGTAGATCATCAAACACAGATGTTTCTTGAAGGAGTCAGTAGATCATCAAACACAGATGTTTCTTGAAGGAGTCAGTAGATCATCAAACACAGATGTTTCTTGAAGGAGTCAGTAGATCATCAAACACAGATGTTTCTTGAAGGAGTCAGTAGATCATCAAACACAGATGTTTCTTGAAGGAGTCAGTAGATCATCAAACACAGAGATGTTTCTTGAAGGAGTCAGTAGATCATCAAACACACATGTTTCTTGAAGGAGTCAGTAGATCATCAAACACAGATGTTTCTTGAAGGAGTCAGTAGATCATCAAACACACATGTTTCTTGAAGGAGTCAGTAGATCATCAAACACAGATGTTTCTTGAAGGAGTCAGTAGATCATCAAACACAGATGTTTCTTGAAGGAGTCAGTAGATCATCAAACACAGATGTTTCTTGAAGGAGTCAGTAGATCATCAAACACAGATGTTTCTTGAAGGAGTCAGTAGATCATCAAACACAGATGTTTCTTGAAGGAGTCAGTAGATCATCAAACACACATGTTTCTTGAAGGAGTCAGTAGATCATCAAACACAGATGTTTCTTGAAGGAGTCTGTAGATCATCAAACACACATGTTTCTTGAAGGAGTCAGTAGATCATCAAACACACATGTTTCTTGAAGGAGTCAGTAGATCATCAAACACAGATGTTTCTTGAAGGAGTCAGTAGATCATCAAACACAGATGTTTCTTGAAGGAGTCAGTAGATCATCAAACACAGATGTTTCTTGAAGGAGTCAGTAGATCATCAAACACAGATGTTTCTTGAAGGAGTCAGTAGATCATCAAACACAGATGTTTCTTGAAGGAGTCAGTAGATCATCAAACACACATGTTTCTTGAAGGAGTCAGTAGATCATCAAACACACATGTTTCTTGAAGGAGTCAGTAGATCATCAAACACACATGTTTCTTGAAGGAGTCAGTAGATCATCAAACACACATGTTTCTTGAAGGAGTCAGTAGATCATCAAACACAGATGTTTCTTGAAGGAGTCAGTAGATCATCAAACACAGATGTTTCTTGAAGGAGTCACTAGATCATCAAACACAGATGTTTCTTGAAGGAGTCAGTAGATCATCAAACACACATGTTTCTTGAAGGAGTCAGTAGATCATCAAACACAGAGATGTTTCTTGAAGGAGTCAGTAGATCATCAAACACACATGTTTCTTGAAGGAGTCAGTAGATCATCAAACACACATGTTTCTTGAAGGAGTCAGTAGATCATCAAACACAGATGTTTCTTGAAGGAGTCAGTAGATCATCAAACACAGATGTTTCTTGAAGGAGTCACTAGATCATCAAACACAGATGTTTCTTGAAGGAGTCAGTAGATCATCAAACACAGAGATGTTTCTTGAAGGAGTCAGTAGATCATCAAACACAGATGTTTCTTGAAGGAGTCAGTAGATCATCAAACACAGAGATGGTTCCAAAGCTTAGGAGCAACAGTCTGGAAGGATTTCTCTCCTCTTGTCCACAGACCTCAGAGTCCGAGCTGGGGTGTAATTCTGGATCAGAATCTACTGATGCAAGGTCTGACCATGAATAGATCTTAAAGTAAGAATTTTAAAATGATCCTGAAAGAAACCAGTGAGGATTTTGAAGGATCTGAGAAATGTGAGTTCTTCTACTGGAGCAGCTCAGACTTGTATATCATATAAATCACAAAATTGTATATCATACAATTCTTACCTCTTTCCTCAAACCTTAATTCAGATTTCACAAAAGAACTTGTCACATATGTGACGGATTTAATTAAAAACAGATGATAGTTAAACGATAATAATAAATAGTGATAAAAAAAGATAACATAAGGTGAAGTAAACATTAACACAAACCTCGTCCTGCGAGTGCTCGGCGGACTGCGACGCTTTGTGCATCTGTGCAGCCTCGGTCTGCTCCTGCTTGATGCCGAGGTTCATGGTCTGCTGACGAGATCAAGTGCAAACGATTCACGGTTAACACTTCGAAGAGTGTTAGGAAAAAATGACGTTTTTCTCGGATCTAGCTTTAGTTTCCATCAATTATTCGTGGCGCGGTGATGACGAAGAAAACCATCTTCGAAAAAACGCTTTTTTTAAGCACCAAACATTTTTAGAATCTAAATAAAAATGCAAATCCAAATAAGTCAATGTAGCGATCTTTTTTAAATATCAATTTACCACATTTTATTACTTTACCAACAGAAATCGCAGTATTTCCTACGTCCTGGCCAAACGGAACAAGAATTCTTCTTCTTCTGTTTGTTTACGGGCAGTTCCACTGTCTCTGGACAGCGCCATCTACCGACCAGTTCAGTATCGGCCACGATGACTCCTCAACCGGGAATATCAAAATATTTTCATTTTATTTATTTATTTATTGAACAAACTGTTGTCGTAGTCATGAAGACATTAGTTAAGCCTTTATTTTTAAATTTGAATTGACATCATTTTACGTTTCATAACCAAGCAAACTTAAATTTCAATGCAACGTGGAATGTAATGAAATCTACCAGAAACATTTATTGTGTTATAAACACAACATCATTTGTTGAGGTGTCAGTACATAAGTAAAAATAAAAGAATGAAATAAGATAACACACAAAATAAACAATAGGAAAACAGAACCAAGCACCAATCAAACAAAGTTAAAAGTTAGTCCGCATGTATCGATGAAGCTGTCTTTGAATAAGATGATTTATATGATATATGAATGAAGGAAATTAAAAAAAGGAATATCTGACCCATATTCTTCAAACTGATATTAAGAAAAACATTTTAAATGGCTACAGAAACATTATACGGTTTTAAAACGTATTGTATTCTATTTTTTCAATTAAACAAATACAAGCATGACATAAATAATAAATACAATTAAAAATAAACTTTACAACCTGATTAAGCGATAAAGTTATTACTTTGATGAAACTATTCACTTCCTGTAAAAATTAAAAAAGAAATCGCGATCCTCGGAATCATTTCCTCAATATTTATTCATTATTTATGGCACGAGTCAGGCTTTGTTTTCGTCACTTTATCTTTTTATTTACATTTAAGGTTTTATTTAATACATTCTCTTATCTTTCGAGATGCAATTCAGACATGCGCGCGCATTTTTCAACGTGGCCCTTTACGCGCTGACGTCACAAATGACGCAGCGGATAAAAGCTTTGTCGCACGTCAATGCGATCCTTTCCCTGCCTGTTCTCCTGAATCGGGCAGTGACGACTTTCTGCTCGCTTTTCTCTCGCAGCTAATCTAAAGTCATCCGTCAAGATGGTGAGTCCGCGGCCGCTTCTGAACCAACGTATCGAGTCGCCGCGAGTCATCGACTCCATAGGCGGCACGATTGTGGAGTTAAATACGTTATTTCGGTGGAGTTTGATCGGCCCCGCGGCTGACAGCCTGAGTCATAATGGAATCCATTTTGTTTCTACTGTCGGCTTCCTTGAGCTCGCCTGCTTCAGTCTCTCGGTACCGAGGTTTCTGTGGTGACCGGTTAAATTCCGGCTCGATAGTTCAATTGTCATACGTCAGTGCTAACGGCATTTTAAAAGGAAAAACCCTTAAAAAAAACTGCGCATTTAGTCCGCCGGTAACTCCAGTGCGGGTCACGTGTCGACATGTTACTGACGTAAAGTGTAACTTCATGCGGGATAAACGGACTCTTCCGCCGGCGTTAGTCGTTCTATTCCGGGCGCGGCTCCGTATTCGGCGAAATGCTAATGTTAGCTGTTAGCACGGTGCCAAAGTCTGTACACGTGGCCCTTTTGTGACGACGTATTGAATGCCGGGGAGGCCCCTCGGAGCCCCTGGTTCTCCTGTCGCGATGACGCCACGGTTGCCGTAAACGCGCGTGACGCAGGTTATGTTATGGAACCGCTGGAACGACATTAGCCCGGGATACATGCAGACGTCAACTCAACTGACGTAATGCGCGAATGTTGCATTATGTCTCCCAACAAGATGTCAGCCGTGACGTCAGGAGGATAGTGTTCTTCCCCGGGTGGGTTTTTAGCCAAAGAATGATTGGGTGACATGACCTTAAAACAAATGACAACATGACCTTAAAACAAAATGACATCGCCTTTTTTTTTTGAACGAGGGATCCCCAAGTCTTTGTACAAGCAGACGTTTATCCATTAATCAAACGTTAAAATGGTCACTTTTCTAATGACAGTCTTGATTTAAACTAAAACTCTAGATGATGATGATGGGACCCTTCGGTGGCCCCCCCGCCGTACGACAATACTCCCGGCCCTCATGCTAAGCTTTGCCATTGTGTTCTTCAGGTGAACTTCACCATAGACCAGATCCGTAACATCATGGACAAAAAGGAGAACATCCGAAACATGTCCGTGATCGCCCACGTCGACCATGGCAAGTCGACGCTGACGGACTCGCTGGTGTCCATGGCCGGCATCATCGCCTCGTCCCGTGCTGGAGAGACACGCTTCACGGACACCAGGAAAGACGAGCAGGAACGTTGCATCACCATCAAGTCCACGTGAGTGATAAATTATTAAAATGTTAGAAATGCAGCTTAATGTGTTTTTCTAGGGGCTTCAATGACGGCATTTTTTCTTCTGTGTCCACAGCGCCATCTCTCTGTACTACGAACTCTCCGACAACGATTTGGCCTTCATAAGGCAGGCGAAGGACGGCAACGGCTTTTTGATCAACCTTATCGACTCTCCCGGCCACGTGGACTTCTCATCCGAAGTAACGGCTGCACTCCGCGTCACTGACGGAGCCCTTGTTGTTGTGGACTGTGTGTCGGGTAAGATGTGACCTTTGATGAATAAAAAGGTACTAAAACGACCCCTCTCATATAGTAACCTAGTCTGTGTTTGAAGGCGTGTGTGTCCAGACCGAGACCGTGCTCCGGCAGGCCATCTGCGAGCGCATCAGGCCGGTGCTGATGATGAACAAAATGGACAGAGCTCTGTTGGAGTTGCAGTTGGAGGCCGAGGCTCTGTACAAAACCTTCCAGCGCATCATTGAAGACATCAACGTCATCATTAGTACTTATGGTGACGAAGATGGACCGATGGGCAAAGTGACGGTGCGTACGCCTGATGGCGCTTGACAAACTTTATTTTGACTTGCTGTAGTTGATTGGCGCTTGCATTGAGCCAATGCCTCTAGATGGCAACAGGTTATTGGGGCCCCGTTTGTTACTCACTTGGGCAACAATACCTCTTTTGAAGATCCATAATTTGAACTACATTTTATATTAGTTTCTTTATAGTTGCCTGGGGATCTGAACGTGGCTTAGTGACGTCTGATTTATCTTGAAACCTTCCATTCCTTATCCTCTTGTTTTTTCTTAGATCGACCCGATTGCTGGTACCGTTGGTTTTGGCTCTGGCCTCCATGGATGGGCTTTCACTTTGAAGCAGTTTGCTGAATTCTATGCAAAAAAGTTTGCAGCCAAGAGTGGGAGCGAGGCCATACCGCCGGCAGAATACGCCAAAAAGGTGGAAGACATGATGAAGAAGATGTGGGGTGACCGGTGAGTTTCGACACCAGTGTTTTCTCAAAAGGATGTGTGTGGACATGTTCTTGAACTGGGTTTTCCTGCTCGGTAGGTACTATGACCCAGAGGCTGGCAAGTTCTCCAAGACTTCAACAGGAAAAAGTGGCAAGGAGCTTCCACGTACCTTTGTTGGATTAGTTCTTGATCCCATCTTCAAGGTATGACTTTTTCCTGCCTCCTTGTTTTTGATGCCGTTTTAAACCTGCAAATGATGATTTAATATTCTTCACTTTGACCTGACTTACTGTGACGATAAACTTCCGTCTGAGCACATCGCAGAAGCGATTCATCTCGGGTAACTTTTGCTGCTTTTGTACTAACAAATTTGAAACGTTGCTCTGAAGATGTTCGATGCCATCATGAACTTCCGCATGGAAGACGTCAAGAAGATGCTGGAGAAGCTGGACATCAAGTTGGATACGGAAGACAAGGACAAGGAGGGCAAGCCTCTCCTGAAGGCAGTGATGCGTCGCTGGCTGCCCGCCGGAGAAGCGCTGCTTCAGATGATCACCATCCATCTGCCGTCGCCCGTCACTGCCCAGAAGTACAGATGCGAGATGCTCTACGAGGGACCCGGTGACGACGAGGCTGCCGTCGGTATGAAGACGCTCTCCGTTTGTTAGCTCGGGTGGAAACGTGTAAAGTTGACTTGACTTTTATGGCAACACAGGCATCAAGAATTGTGACCCCAAAGCCCCACTCATGATGTACATCTCAAAGATGGTCCCCACCACTGACAAAGGCCGTTTTTATGCCTTTGGCCGTGTCTTCTCTGGAGTCGTCGCGACTGGAATGAAGGTGCGCATCATGGGCCCGAACTTCGTCCCAGGAAAGAAGGATGATCTCTACTTGAAACCCATCCAGAGGTTTGTATCCTTCGTGGCTTTGTCTGAGCTCCTGGACTCCTGTCACTAAATCATGTGGCTCTTTATTCCAGGACCATCTTGATGATGGGTCGTTACACCGAGGCCATCGATACAGTGCCCTGTGGAAACATTGTGGGTCTGGTTGGCGTGGACCAGTACCTCGTCAAGACCGGAACCATCACCACCTTTGAGCAGTCGCACAACATGAAGGTGATGAAGTTCAGCGTGAGCCCCGTCGTGAGAATCGCCGTGGAGGCCAAGAACCCGAGTGAGCTTCCCAAGCTCGTGGAGGGTCTGAAGCGTCTGGCCAAGTCCGACCCCATGGTACAGTGCATCATCGAGGAGTCCGGAGAACACATCGTGGCCGGCGCTGGAGAGTTGCATCTGGAAATCTGCCTGAAGGATCTGGAAGAGGATCACGCCTGCATTCCAATCAAGGTGACGTTCTCAAGACCTTGGTTAGTGAGGGACACGTTGACTGACCTTTCATCACTCTTTCAGAAATCCGACCCAGTCGTGTCGTACAGAGAGACCGTGTCCGAGCTGTCCGGCGTCATGTGCCTGTCCAAGTCACCCAACAAGCACAACCGTCTGTTCATGAAGGCTCGTCCCTTCGAGGAGGGACTGTCCGAGGACATCGACAAAGGCGACGTCTCATCTCGCCAGGAGCTCAAGACCCGAGCCCGCTACCTCGCCGAGAAGTACGACTGGGACGTCACCGAGGCCAGGAAGATCTGGTGCTTCGGCCCCGACGGCACCGGCCCCAACATGCTGGTGGACGTCACCAAGGGTGTGCAGTACCTGAACGAGATCAAGGACAGCGTGGTGGCTGGCTTCCAGTGGGCTTCCAAGGAGGTGAGGCTCCGAACTCTTCAGGTGAAGGTAGACCTGAGGGTTAAATGTTTCTGTCCCACCGTTCCCAGGGCGTCCTCTGTGAGGAGAACATGCGCGGCGTCCGGTTCGAGGTCCACGACGTGACCCTGCACACGGATGCCATCCATCGCGGTGGTGGTCAGATCATTCCCACAGCTCGCCGAGCTATTTATGCATGCCAGCTCACGGCCGAGCCCAGACTCATGGAGCCCGTGTACCTCGTGGAGATCCAGGCAAGTTCTTGCTTCTCAGAGTTTCTCTCCCGGTCAAATGATCTTGACGTCTGACGGCTGTGTTCTCTCCCGGCAGTGTCCTGAGGCCGCCATCGGTGGAATCTACGGAGTGTTGAACAGGAGGCGTGGCATCGTGTACGAGGAGTTCAAGGTCATGGGAACCCCAATGTTCGTCGTCAAGAGCTACCTGCCTGTAATGGAGTCCTTTGGTAAGTCTTTCAGCCTTTTTTAAATTGATTCTTAAAAGGTCCGAGTTTTCTGGCGCTGAAGATCATCAGGTGCTTCATGTTGGTGAACATCACGCTCACGTCACACCTTCTTCTTCCAGGCTTCACTGCCGACCTTCGTTCCAACACCGGAGGCCAAGCCTTCCCACAGTGCGTGTTCGACCATTGGCAGATTCTCCCCGGAGACCCCAAGGATGAGACTTCCAAGCCCGGTCAGGTCGTGATCAAGACCCGGAAACGCAAGGGTCTCAAGGAGGGCATCCCGGCACTGGACAACTACCTGGACAAATTATAAACTCTCGGCTCGCTCACCCTCCTACATAATATACTAAGTTACCTTCGTGAAGGTTTGCCAAATATGACAAATGAAGATAAAACAAAAAAATTGTAAACGAATAAAATTGATTTAAAAATGACGAGTTTCTGTTTCTCACGAGTGACGCTGGAGAAGATCAACGTTTGACTAGAACCACAGGTTTAATGGACGTCAGAGCAGGAGGACGACATCTTCATCAAACTTAACCTTAAGAACGTTTGGACTCTCGGTAATGAAGATGTTTCTCAGAAGTGTTTGCAAAACCTGGTTAAAGTACTTTGACGGGTCAAGACAACAGTGACAACAGACCAGGGTAGTTGGAAAAGGAATATTGTCTCGACGTGTTTCTTGGAGCGATTTACTTCTACAAAGAGTATTGTGGTTGCCGTGGCAACTATTTTAAAGCCAACATTAAACGCGGACCATTGTCGACCAGTAGATGGCGCTCTCGTCCTTCACGTACGCTTTCATTTGGGTTATAAATGTAGTTTTATCTTAACGTCACGCATTGACCCAATAGTTCTGATGGACGTCAACATGAGTTCTGTTCCTAAACGCAGAGATGAAGTTAAACATTGTGTCGCGTAACTTCCGTTTTATGTTTGTTGCGTCACTTCCGTTTTATGTTTGTTGCGTCACTTCCGCAGAATTCCCGCGAAGTTAACTAGTGTGTGAGTAACTTTAAAATAGTCAATTAGTTACATTAGCAGTTTAAAAAAAGTAACAGTTACTTTAAGTTACTGGTTCCTTCAAAGTAACTAGTTTCTAGGGAAAGTAACTTTTCCATAAGCGAGGGATGAAAGTGTTGGATCCTCAGTTTGGACAAACGAACAGATGAAACGAATAGAACTAAATAAATTTAAGGCGCCGTAACTTTTGTGCTCTTAATTATTAGACAATTAATTGGCTACTGGAAAAAAAACAAAGTTCTACCTTATCTTAATTCTTGACCAAAGTCAATGGTTGATCAATTTAGTTAATTTAAAAATGTTCTAAATCTTGCTTTTCATTTTGACAAAACTGTGAACTTGTATTTATCATCGTGTATGAATATGAAGAATAAATTACTTTATTTGGACAAAATATTAATTTTTTAATTAATCAAAACCACTTTTCAATCACGTTAAATTCCTGGCACTCGACCAGAATCCATGAGCTGATCTGGAAATAAAAAGGCAGAATAATTGTGTATAAAATGAGCAAATGAAAAGATATCGATGGAGGTTGGGATCAGAGGTCAAAGGTCATATCACTGCAGGTCTGGACCACCAGGTCCCGGTGCCTGATCCCACCTGAGATGAAAGTCCAAATCCAACAGTTTGGGGGACTTTGAACAACCTGTTGAGAATTAACTTTTTTTTACTTCAGCATTGAAATGAAGGTGAAGTTTATAAATATTATAAAATAAAACAGAGACAGAGAGAGAAAAACTTTATTGATCCTCCAGAGATCTCCTTCGGGACATTGTTTATCCAATAAGAACAAAGTTCAAGACGACACAATCTAAGTCTAAAGATAAAGAACAAAGATTAAAGATACAAAGGTTAACATAGAACATCAAGATACTTTCACTTCTACCTCCAAACTCAGAATTAAACAATCTAATAACACCGGAATGAATGAGTCTCTGAGTCTATTAGTGTTGCATCATGGGAAGAGCATTTGTGCTCCATGTGTTCACTGATGACAGTGCTCAGAGGATGATGTCATCATGATGATTGACAGCAGTTTGTGTTCTCTTGTTCAGTAACTGATACGACTTTAAATGAACTTTGACTGGAAAACTTGCTTTAATATTGACTTTTGTCTTGAGAGAAAAAATCTTTTTATTTGACTTTTTCCTGTTAGATTATATTTTCAATCTTTTAAAGATTGTGTCACTGAAAGTGTTTTTCACACGTGACTCAGGTTTGACTTCAGTACAAAGTAAGATCTTCCCAAATAACTAGATTTAAAGAAGTGAACACATGTCACAATAACCTCTTTCTTCAAGCGCAGGAAACACATTCCGGGGAAAAGAACGCCTTGTCATGTCAATCCGGCGTCCATCGCTCAGAGTCGCCGCCGCGCTCGTCCGTCAGAGCGGGTTTGAAAATCACAACGACAGCTTCGTCTCAGAGTCAATCTTTCCTTTCCCAGGAGGTTATTGTTGTGTACATGGAGTGTAGACCTGCAGCAAACAAACCAACACTAGGACGTCGGAAGATCATGGACTCGTGACTCATGAAGATGTTGGACGAGGACCGACGTCTCAACGTCAACATTGGACACAAACAGAAGTAGAATTTATTCAAATGTCCAGATGGTCGACTGGTTCATTGAAGATCGTGCACCGAGGGTCTTGTTCACGAGTGAGGGCAGACGTGAGAGCGACGGGCGACGATTCACTGATCTCTGGTGAAAAAGAGAGCTGAGCCAAAAGGCTCAAAACTCTCAAGCTATCCTTCTACGTCTCTACACTGAAGGGTAAAGATTGATTGAAGGAAATGATACAAGAAGTTAGTGATTTCTCCCTGACACATGGAACGAGAAGTTAGTAACAGTTAGTGACAACACAAAGAACTTGAACAACCAAAACAATACACAGTTAAAAATACCTAAACATGTAAAAACTCTAAAAGGTCAGAATTTTAAAATGATCCTGAAAGAAACTGGCAGCCAGTGAAGAGATTTGAGGATCGGAGAAATGTGAGTTCTTCTACTAGAGGTGGATAAGTCGGGGCTTCCAGGCAAGTTTAAAGCCTGGATCTACCAGCACAGCATCTTGCCATGACTCCTCTGGCCACTGCTGGTGTACGACGTGCCAATGACCACCGTCGAGTGCTTCGAGAGGAGGGTCAGCTGTTTCCTCGGGAAGTCGGGCCAACCACGAAGCCTCGGCAGCACTGCCCTGTACGGGAGAAAGAACAAACTAAAACTGCCCTTCAGGAGTCTGATGGAGGAGTTTATGGTTACCCGAGCCAGAGAGGTGCTGCTGTACAGGGAATACACCGACAACAAGGTCTCCTCGACAGGCATAGAAGTGAGGACCGGCAGGAAGTGGAAGGCTCAGGAGGCTGTCCACCAGGCCGAGGCACGGTTGCGACACAGTGAGCTGGTGGGAACAGCGGCATCTGGACGGGCAGGTCTCGGAAGTAGCCCAAGACAGAGGTCCGAGCAGGGGTGGAGGAAGCCCGCTGCAGTAGGACAGTAGGGATGCGGCAGCAGGACGCATGGACTAGATGGGAAGAGTCAGTCAACCGGAAGATCTCATGGAAAGAGCTATGGAGATCTGAGCCACTTCGTATCCAGTTCCTCATAAAGTCGGTGTATGATGTACTTCCAAGCCCATCCAACCTCTTCCACTGGGGCTTAGCCGAGACCCCACTGTGCTCTCTCTGCCAGAAAGCCGGATCGTTGGAGCACATCCTAAGCTGCTGCCCACGTGCACTTGGATATGGGCGTTACCTTTGGCGCCATGACCAGGTGCTGCGGGTCATTGCAGAGGTCATCAGAACCGGCATCTCCACCAGCAAACATCAATAACCAACAAGGCAGTCCATCGTCTTTGTCAGAGCTGGGGAGAAGCCGCAGCAGTGCAGGACTCAAGCAGGGGGGCTGGCAGCTGAAGGTGCACCTAGGAAGACAGCTCCAGTTCCCTGATAACATCGCTGTGACGAAAAACTCAGGCCAGACATAGTCCTGGTGTCTGAAACAACAAAGCAAGTGGTCCTGCTGGAGCTGACTGTCCCCTGGGAAGACCGGATGGAGGAGGCCTTCGAGAGGAAGAGGGCCAAGTATGAGGAGCTGGCAGGCGAATGCCGAAGCAGTGGATGGAGGACACGATGCAACCCAATCGAGGTCGGGTGCAGAGGGTTTGTAGGCCAGTCTCTCATCGGGGCACTCAAATTGTTGGGAGTGAAGGGACTGCAGATAAGGAAAGCCACCAGAGACATCACCGACGCAGCAGAAAAGGTGTCAAGGTGGCTGTGGATCAAGCACGGGATCCGTGAGCTAAACCAGCTACTTAGACACAAGCCGGGGCCTGATCAACCCTGGCTGAGTCACCTGGGAGAGGGTGTCTGTTGCGAGACCCGAAACACCCTATGAACCCAGGATACAACACTGATGATGTGTCTAAGTTGCACCAAGAGGGTTTGCTGTGACATACTAGAGCAGCTCAGAATTCTTGCTGCAGAGTTTTAAGGATCATAGAAATGTGAGTTCATCTACTAGAGCGGCTCAGAATTCTGGCTGCAGAGTTTTAAGGATCATAGAAATGTGAGTTCATCTACTAGAGCGGCTCAGAATTCTGGCTGCAGAGTTTAGTATGAACTGCAGGCGAGACACATCCTTCTGGTTTAGACACAAGATAAACTGTTACAATAGTGTCAACGACACAAACACATTATAAGATCCAGATCATGTTGTGACAAGATTTTACTAAGTTTAGAGATTTTTCTCTTTTGACACAGTTTGTGTCAGTTTTGTTCAGTGTTGAACTAGAGACATTTGTCAAATACAGGGAGTCACACATCACAAAAACACACACACACACGCATGTACACACCTTAACACACGCACATACACACTTTAACACACACGCATGTACACACCTTAACACAAGCACATACGCACTTTGACACACACGCATGTACACACCTTAACACAAGCACATACGCACTTTGACACACACGCATGTACACACCTTAACACAAGCACATACGCACTTTGACACACACGCATGTACACACCTTAACACACGCACATACACACTTTAACACACACGCATGTACACACCTTAACACAAGCAGATACGCACTTTGACACACACGCATGTACACACCTTAACACAAGCACATACACACTTTAACACGCACGCATGTACACACCTTAACACAAGCACATACGCACTTTGACACACACGCATGTACACACCTTAACACAAGCACATACACACTTTAACACGCACACATGTACACACCTTAACACAAGCACATACACACTTTAACACACACGCATGTACACACCTTAACACAAGCACATACACACTTTAACACGCACGCATGTACACACCTTAACACAAGCACATAAGCACTTTGACACACACGCATGTACACACCTTAACACACACACATATACACACTTTAACACACACACACACATACACACACACACACACACTTACACACTTTGACACACACATACACACTTTAACACACACACACACCTTAACACACGCACATACACACTTTAACACACACACACACTTTAACACACACACACACTTTAACACACATACACACTTTAACACACGCACATACACACTTTAACACATGCACATACACACTTTAACACACACACATACACACTTTAACACACGCACATACACACTTTGGCACACACACACACACACACGTTAACACACACATATATACACACTTTAACACACACACACACACACACACACTTTAACACACGCACTTACACACTTTGACACACTCATACACACTTTAACACACACACCTTAACACACGCACATACACACTTTAACACACACACATATACACACTTTAACACACACACACACTTTAACACACATACACACTTTAACACACGCACATACACGCTTTAACACATGCACATACACACTTTAACACACGCACATACACACTTTAACACACACACACTTTAACACACATACACACTTTAACACACGCACATACACACTTTAACACATGCACATACACACTTTAACACACACACACATTTTAACACACATACACACTTTAACACACGCACATACACACTTTAACACACGCACATACACACTTTAACACACGCACATACACACTTTAACACACGCACATACACACTTTAACACATGCACATACACACTTTAACACACGCACATACACACTTTAACACACGCACATACACACTTTAACACACGCACATACACACTTTAACACATGCACATACACACTTTAACACACGCACATACACACTTTAACACACGCACATACACACTTTGGCACACGCACATACACACTTTAACACATGCACATACACACTTTAACACAAACACATACACACTTTAACACACGCACATACACACTTTAACACACGCACATACACACTTTAACACACGCACATACACACTTTGGCACACACACGTTAACACACACATACACACTTGAGTTCAACTTTAAATAAGAATCACTTGTGTATTTATGTTCTGGATCAACATGTTCAAAGAGTTTTTATTGTCGATTGTTCTCAGAACAAAAGTCTCGTCTTCATTGATTGTCATTGAAAGTCGCACATGAACGTGTGGATCAGACGACAACACAACACAATAACGAAGTGATTCAAGTAGTTCTAGACAAACAAAGACGTTAATGACTCTGAATGTCACGTCGTCAGGCAGTCGTTTGTCTTCACGACATCACAGTGAATATTGAGACAAAGATGTTACGATCAATATATGTTTGTATTGATCCTTGTTGTCGTGAACTCTGGTAAAATAAGAATGACTTTAAAGTCCAACCTATGTTTGTGAGTCGACGTGAAACAAATACTTATATAATACTTATTAGCATATTATTAGCATCGATTAGCATTGATTTATTAGCATATTATTAGCATCGATTAGCCTTGATTTATTTCATATTATTAGCATCGATTAGCATTGATTTATTTGCATATTATTAGCATCGATTTATTAGCATATTATTAGCATCGATGTATTAGCATATTATTAGCATTGATTTATTAGCATTGATTTATTAGCATCTTATTAGCATTGATTTATTAGCATATTACTAGCATCGATTAGCACTGATTTATTAGCATATTATTAGCATTGATTTATTAGCATATTATTAGCATCGATTAGCATTGATTTATTAGCATATTATTAGCATCGATTAGCATTGATTTATTTCGTAGTAATTAGCATCGATTAGCATTGATTTATTTCATAGTATTAGCATCGATTAGCATTGATTTATTTGCATATTATTAGCATCGATTTATTAGCATATTATTAGCATCGATGTATTAGCATATTATTAGCATTGATTTATTAGCATTGATTTATTAGCATCTTATTAGCATTGATTTATTAGCATATTACTAGCATCGATTAGCACTGATTTATTAGCATATTATTATCATTGATTTATTAGCATATTATTAGCATCGATTAGCATTGATTTATTAGCATAGATTAGCATTGATTTATTAGCATATTATTATCATAGATTAGCATTGATTTATTAGCATATTATTAGCATCGATTGTCATTGATTTATTAGCGTAGCAATAATATTAAAAATTATTTGTTTGGAATGTGACGAGGAAATACGTTCTTTTAAGCGGCAGAAACCTGGAGCAGAACAAGACTCTGGGTCTTCTGCTGTGACCGACTGTGACGGAGGAAAAATGTTGATTCCTGACATCTACCATCCGTCCATCCGTCCATCCGTCCGTCCATCCATCCATCCATCCATCCATCCATCCATCCATCCATCCATCCATCCATCCATCCACCAACCCACCCATCCATCCATCCATCCATCCATCCATCCATCCATCCATCCATCCATCCATCCATCCATCCATCCATCCATCCATCCATCCATCCATCCATCCATCCATCCATCCATCCATCCACCAACCCACCCATCCATCCATTCATCCATCCATCCATCCATCCATCCATCCATCCATCCGGTAAGGTCATCGTGTCGAGAGTCACGTCAAGATCTTCACCATCTTTGATTCATTAGTCATCAGTGGTTGAACATCTTAAAACCAAACGAACCATGATTGAAATATTACCTGATCAAACGCAATCAGACGTTTCTGAAGTTGTGTTTCTCTGCGCGGATCGATGAAGGTTTTCAACGAACAACAGATCTTGAGCTGATTCATCTCAACATTGTTCACTGAACAAATCAGCTCAAAAGCTTCTCAGAGAAAAGTCAAGGATTTGTTTCCTGCGATGCAGCGTCTCGTGGCGTCGAGCAGAACGAGTCCGATCCAAATACCTTCTGTCGTGTCTTTCTTTCTCCTGATCCTTGTGTTTGACTTTTGTGCGGACTCTCGTCAAAGTGACCCGGCGGCTGAAAACACCTTGACCCGGAACTTGTGTGGAACTCAAGATGCGGAACCTTTTGGATTCTTTTCATTCTATCAAGTTCTAGCAAATCTCTGTAGTTCAAGTGAAATAACTGGAGTCGACACAAACACGTCAGTTTAAGGGTTATTTTAGTTAAAATAATTGATTAATTTAGTCCAACACAAAGTACACACGGATCAGTCGATACAAGTTCTGTTCGGTCGCAACTGAAACAGTTTTTTAAACCCTTGACGGTTGATTTTGACACTTCTGTGTTGGAATCAATTTTGACCGAACTAAAAATCCACATGGATTCAGAGACTCTGAACCACAGCGAGTATAAAACGACATATAATATCAATAAGTAACTTCCAGGGTTTCTTGTGGACTTTGTTCTCGATGCAGGAACGTGGCGTCGTATACTTTCTTGTAATCAATCCGGGCAGAGTCCGGGTCGGTCTGTCTGGTTCTGCAGCCTCCGGAGACTGTTCTGTCAACTAGAAGTTGGTCCTTTAACCAATGTCACTGTTATGAGTGATCCATTGATCCATGATCTGAGCCCCCCGAGTGTCCATGTCGTGAAGAGGCAGGAGATTAGATGGTCACTTCTGGGGACCTTTCTGAATCAAGACTGTACTGTTCATGGTCAGCCGTCCCGGGTCAGTCCCATCTCTCATCCGTATTTTTATTTGAACTGGGCCTTCATGGAGGAAGCAAGTCCAGTTCTAGGTCCTTCACCCAGTGGTGTCCAGTTCTAAGTCCATCACCTAGTGGTGTCCAGTTCAAGGTCCTTCACCTAGTGGTGTCCAGTTCTAGGTCCATTACCTAGTGGTGTCCAGTTCTAGGTCCATCACCTAGTGGTGTCCAGTTCTAGGTCCATTACCAAGTGGTGTCCAGTTCTAGGTCCATTACCTAGTGGTGTCCAGTTCGAGGTTCATTACTGAGTGGTGTCCAGTTCTAGGTCCTTCACCTAGTGTTGTCCAGTTCTAGATCCATTACCTAGTGGTGTCCAGTTCTAGGTCCATTACCTAGTGGTGTCCAGTTCTAGGTCCATCACCTAGTGGTGTCCAGTTCTAGGTCCATTACCTAGTGGTGTCCAGTTCTAGGTCCATCACCTAGTGGTGTCCAGTTCTAGGTCCATTACCAAGTGCTGTCCAGTTCTAGGTTCATTACTGAGTGGTGTCCAGTTCTAGGTCCTTCACCTAGCGGTGTCCAGTTCTAGGTCCATCACCTAGTGGTGTCCAGTTCTAGGTCCATTACCTAGTGATGTCCAGTTCTAGGTTCATTACTGAGTGGTGTCCAGTTCTAGGTCCATTACCTAGTGGTGTCCAGTTCTAGGTCCATCACCTAGTGGTGTCCATTTCTAGGTCCATCACCTAGTGGTGTCCAGTTCCAGGTCCATTACCTAGTGGTGTCCAGTTCTAGGTCCATCACCTAGTGGTGTCCAGTTCTAGGTCCATCACCTAGTGGTGTCCAGTTCTAGGTCCTTCACCTAGTGTTGTCCAGTTCTAGATCCATTACCTAGTGGTGTCCAGTTCTAGGTCCATTACCTAGTGGTGTCCAGTTCTAGGTCCATCACCTAGTGGTGTCCAGTTCTAGGTCCATTACCTAGTGGTGTCCAGTTCTAGGTCCATCACCTTGTGGTGTCCAGTTCTAGGTCCATTACCTAGTGCTGTCCAGTTCTAGGTTCATTACTGAGTGGTGTCCAGTTCTAGGTCCTTCACCTAGCGGTGTCCAGTTCTAGGTCCATCACCTAGTGGTGTCCAGTTCTAGGTCCATTACCTAGTGATGTCCAGTTCTAGGTTCATTACTGAGTGGTGTCCAGTTCTAGGTCCATTACCTAGTGGTGTCCAGTTCTAGGTCCATCACCTAGTGGTGTCCATTTCTAGGTCCATCACCTAGTGGTGTCCAGTTCCAGGTCCATTACCTAGTGGTGTCCAGTTCTAGGTCCATCACCTAGTGGTGTCCAGTTCTAGGTCCATTACCAAGTGGTGTCCAGTTCTAGGTCCATTACCTAGTGGTGTCCAGTTCGAGGTTCATTACTGAGTGGTGTCCAGTTCTAGGTCCTTCACCTAGTGTTGTCCAGTTCTAGATCCATTACCTAGTGGTGTCCAGTTCTAGGTCCATTACCTAGTGGTGTCCAGTTCTAGGTCCATCACCTAGTGGTGTCCAGTTCTACGTCCATCACCTAGTGGTGTCCAGTTCTAGGTCCATTACCTAGTGGTGTCCAGTTCTAGGTCCATCACCTAGTGGTGTCCAGTTCTAGGTCCATTACCTAGTGCTGTCCAGTTCTAGGTTCATTACTGAGTGGTGTCCAGTTCTAGGTCCTTCACCTAGCGGTGTCCAGTTCTAGGTCCATCACCTAGTGGTGTCCAGTTCTAGGTCCATTACCTAGTGTTGTCCAGTTTGAGGTTCATTACTGAGTGGTGTCCAGTTCTAGGTCCTTCACCTAGTGGTGTCCAGTTCTAGGTCCATCACCTAGTGGTGTCCAGTTCTAGGTCCATCACCTAGTGGTGTCCAGTTCTAGGTCCATTACCTAGTGATGTCCAGTTCTAGGTCCATCACCTAGTGGTGTCCAGTTCTAGGTCCATTACCTAGTGGTGTCCAGTTCGAGGTTCATTACTGAGTGGTGTCCAGTTCTAGGTCCTTCACCTAGTGTTGTCCAGTTCTAGGTCCATTACCTAGTGCTGTCCAGTTCTAGGTTCCACCTCCTGAGGTGGATCCTCCTGAGGTGGATCCTTGGGGGACGAGGCTCTGGTCCTACATCTCAACACTCAGAAATCACTGCTTCGTGCACCGAGTTCTTGAAAAAATGTTGCGGCAAAGGTTCACGGGTTGCAGTAGAAATTAAAGAAGATGTTTTCCTAGAAAGTGTTGACCTTGAATCAAGGTTCCTAGAGTCACAGAACCTGCAGAACCAAGTTAGCAAAATGTTTTTCAACTAAACCGTGTGAAGTTAATACGTCTGTTGTCGTCTTTTCATCCTTGATCGATGCCAACGATTCTCTTCTTCCTCGACACTCCTTTCCTTCAACATCAGTTCATTTTCTGCCACTTTATCCCTTATGTACATTCGTGGGACTCATTCCCAGTTTCTTCAGGCGAGAGGCGAGGGACACCCTGGACAGGAGGCCAGTCTGTCACAAAGACCAACAATAATTCACACACACACTCATAGCTACAGACAATTTCCCTCAAGTTCTCAATCAACCTCTGTATGTTTTTGGACTGTGGGAGGAAACCGGAGTGTCTAGAGTATACCCACACAACACGAACATACGAACTACACACAAAACACTCCCGACCTGGAAGTGAACCGACAACCTTCTTGCTGCGATCAAACACTTCACCACCGTTGACTTTTATTGGAAGTTTCTACATTAATGTTGACGTTGATAAACTGTTTCTTATCTCAGTTTTATCATCTTTATTATTTTATCCATCCGTCCGTCCGTCCGTCCGTCCGTCCATCCGTCCATCCATCCATCCGTCCGTCCGTCCGTCCGTCCGTCCATCCGTCCATCCATCCATCCATCCATCCATCCATACATCCATCTTTGATTCATAAGTCATCAGTGGTTGAACATCTTAAAACCAAACGAACCATGATTGAAATATTACCTGATCAAACGCAATCAGACGTTTCTGAAGTTGTGTTTCTCTGCGCGGATCGATGAAGGTTTTCAACGAACAACAGATCTTGAGCTGATTCATCTCAACATTGTTCACTGAACAAATCAGCTCAAAAGCTTCTCAGAGAAAAGTCAAGGATTTGTTTCCTGCGATGCAGCGTCTCGTGGCGTCGAGCAGAACGAGTCCGATCCAAATACCTTCTGTCGTGTCTTTCTTTCTCCTGATCCTTGTGTTTGACTTTTGTGCGGACTCTCGTCAAAGTGACCCTGCGGCTGAAAACACCTTGACCCGGAACTTGTGTGGAACTCAAGATGCGGAACCTTTTGGACTCTTTTCATTCTATCAAGTTCTAGCAAATCTCTGTAGTTCAAGTGAAATAACTGGAGTCGACACAAACACGTCAGTTTAAGGGTTACTTTAGTTAAAATAATTGATTAATTTAGTCCAACACAAAGTACACACGGATCAGTCGATACAAGTTCTGTTCGGTCGCAACTGAAACAGTTTTTTAAACCCTTGACGGTTGATTTTGACACTTCTGTGTTGGAATCAATTTTGACCGAACTAAAAATCCACATGGATTCAGAGACTCTGAACCACAGCGAGTATAAAACTACATATAATATCAATAAGTAACTTCCAGGGTTTCTTGTGGACTTTGTTCTCTATGCAGGAACGTGGCGTCGTATACTTTCTTGTAATCAATCCGGGCAGAGTCCGGGTCGGTCTGTCTGGTTCTGCAGCCTCCGGAGACTGTTCTGTCAACTAGAAGTTGGTCCTTTGACCAATGTCACTGTTATGATTGATCCATTGATCCATGATCTGAGCCCCCCGAGTGTCCATGTCGTGAAGAGGCAGGAGATTAGATGGTCACTTCTGGGGACCTTTCTGAATCAAGACTGTACTGTTCATGGTCAGCCGTCCCGGGTCAGTCCCATCTCTCATCCGTTTTTTTATTTGAACTGGGCCTTCATGGAGGAAGCAAGTCCAGTTCTAGGTCCTTCACCTAGTGGTGTCCAGTTCTAGGTCCATCACCTAGTGGTGTCCAGTTCAAGGTCCTTCACCTAGTGGTGTCCAGTTCTAGGTCCATTACCTATTGGTGTCCAGTTCTAGGTCCATCACCTAGTGGTGTCCAGTTCTAGGTCCATTACCAAATGGTGTCCAGTTCTAGGTCCATTACCTAGTGGTGTCCAGTTCGAGGTTCATTACTGAGTGGTGTCCAGTTCTAGGTACTTCACCTAGTGTTGTCCAGTTCTAGATCCATTACCTAGTGGTGTCCAGTTCTAGGTCCATTACCTAGTGGTGTCCAGTTCTAGGTCCATCACCTAGTGGTGTCCAGTTCTAGGTCCATTACCTAGTGGTGTCCAGTTCTAGGTCCATCACCTAGTGGTGTCCAGTTCTAGGTCCATTACCTAGTGCTGTCCAGTTCTAGGTTCATTACTGAGTGGTGTCCAGTTCTAGGTCCTTCACCTAGCGGTGTCCAGTTCTAGGTCCATCACCTAGTGGTGTCCAGTTCTAGGTCCATTACCTAGTGATGTCCAGTTCTAGGTTCATTACTGAGTGGTGTCCAGTTCTAGGTCCATTACCTAGTGGTGTCCAGTTCTAGGTCCATCACCTAGTGGTGTCCATTTCTAGGTCCATCACCTAGTGGTGTCCAGTTCCAGGTCCATTACCTAGTGGTGTCCAGTTCTAGGTCCATTACCAAGTGGTGTCCAGTTCGAGGTTCATTACCTAGTGGTGTCCAGTTCGAGGTTCATTACTGAGTGGTGTCCAGTTCTAGGTCCTTCACCTTGTGTTGTCCAGTTCTAGATCCATTACCTAGTGGTGTCCAGTTCTAGGTCCATTACCTAGTGGTGTCCAGTTCTAGGTCCATCACCTAGTGGTGTCCAGTTCTAGGTCCATTACCTAGTGGTGTCCAGTTCTAGGTCCATCACCTAGTGGTGTCCAGTTCTAGGTCCATTACCTAGTGCTGTCCAGTTCTAGGTTCATTACTGAGTGGTGTCCAGTTCTAGGTCCTTCACCTAGCGGTGTCCAGTTCTAGGTCCATCACCTAGTGGTGTCCAGTTCTAGGTCCATTACCTAGTGGTGTCCAGTTTGAGGTTCATTACTGAGTGGTGTCCAGTTCTAGGTCCTTCACCTAGTGGTGTCCAGTTCTAGGTCCATCACCTAGTGGTGTCCAGTTCTAGGTCCATCACCTAGTGGTGTCCAGTTCCAGGTCCATTACCTAGTGGTGTCCAGTTCTAGGTCCATCACCTAGTGGTGTCCAGTTCTAGGTCCATTACCAAGTGGTGTCCAGTTCTAGGTCCATTACCTAGTGGTGTCCAGTTCGAGGTTCATTACTGAGTGGTGTCCAGTTCTAGGTCCTTCACCTAGTGTTGTCCAGTTCTAGATCCATTACCTAGTGGTGTCCAGTTCTAGGTCCATTACCTAGTGGTGTCCAGTTCTAGGTCCATCACCTAGTGGTGTCCAGTTCTACGTCCATCACCTAGTGGTGTCCAGTTCTAGGTCCATTACCTAGTGGTGTCCAGTTCTAGGTCCATCACCTAGTGGTGTCCAGTTCTAGGTCCATTACCTAGTGCTGTCCAGTTCTAGGTTCATTACTGAGTGGTGTCCAGTTCTAGGTCCTTCACCTAGCGGTGTCCAGTTCTAGGTCCATCACCTAGTGGTGTCCAGTTCTAGGTCCATTACCTAGTGGTGTCCAGTTTGAGTTTCATTACTGAGTGGTGTCCAGTTCTAGGTCCTTCACCTAGTGGTGTCCAGTTCTAGGTCCATCACCTAGTGGTGTCCAGTTCTAGGTCCTTCACCTAGTGGTGTCCAGTTCTAGGTCCATCACCTAGTGGTGTCCAGTTCAAGGTCCTTCACCTAGTGGTGTCCAGTTCTAGGTCCATTACCTAGTGGTGTCCAGTTCTAGGTCCATCACCTAGTGGTGTCCAGTTCTAGGTCCATTACCAAGTGGTGTCCAGTTCTAGGTCCATTACCTAGTGGTGTCCAGTTCGAGGTTCATTACTGAGTGGTGTCCAGTTCTAGGTCCTTCACCTAGTGTTGTCCAGTTCTAGATCCATTACCTAGTGGTGTCCAGTTCTAGGTCCATTACCTAGTGGTGTCCAGTTCTAGGTCCATCACCTAGTGGTGTCCAGTTCTAGGTCCATTACCTAGTGGTGTCCAGTTCTAGGTCCATCACCTAGTGGTGTCCAGTTCTAGGTCCATTACCTAGTGCTGTCCAGTTCTAGGTTCATTACTGAGTGGTGTCCAGTTCTAGGTCCTTCACCTAGCGGTGTCCAGTTCTAGGTCCATCACCTAGTGGTGTCCAGTTCTAGGTCCATTACCTAGTGGTGTCCAGTTTGAGGTTCATTACTGAGTGGTGTCCAGTTCTAGGTCCTTCACCTAGTGGTGTCCAGTTCTAGGTCCATCACCTAGTGGTGTCCAGTTCTAGGTCCATCACCTAGTGGTGTCCAGTTCTAGGTCCATTACCTAGTGGTGTCCAGTTCGAGGTTCATTACTGAGTGGTGTCCAGTTCTAGGTCCTTCACCTAGTGTTGTCCAGTTCTAGGTCCATTACCTAGTGCTGTCCAGTTCTAGGTTCATTACTGAGTGGTGTCAAGTTCTAGGTCCTTCACCTAGTGGTGTCCAGTTCGAGGTTCATTACTGAGTGGTGTCCAGTTCTAGTTCCTTCACCTAGTTTTGTACAGTTCTAGGTCCATTACCTAGTGATGTCCAGTTCTAGGTTCATTACTGAGTGGTGTCCAGTTCTAGGTCCATTACCTAGTGGTGTCCAGTTCTAGGTCCATCACCTAGTGGTGTCCATTTCTAGGTCCATCACCTAGTGGTGTCCAGTTCTAGGTCCATCACCTAGTGGTGTCCAGTTCTAGGTCCTTCACCTAGTGGTGTCCAGTTCTAGGTCCATCACCTAGTGGTGTCCAGTTCAAGGTCCTTCACCTAGTGGTGTCCAGTTCTAGGTCCATTACCTAGTGGTGTCCAGTTCTAGGTCCATCACCTAGTGGTGTCCAGTTCTAGGTCCATTACCAAGTGGTGTCCAGTTCTAGGTCCATTACCTAGTGGTGTCCAGTTCGAGGTTCATTACTGAGTGGTGTCCAGTTCTAGGTCCTTCACCTAGTGTTGTCCAGTTCTAGATCCATTACCTAGTGGTGTCCAGTTCTAGGTCCATTACCTAGTGGTGTCCAGTTCTAGGTCCATCACCTAGTGGTGTCCAGTTCTAGGTCCATTACCTAGTGGTGTCCAGTTCTAGGTCCATCACCTAGTGGTGTCCAGTTCTAGGTCCATTACCTAGTGCTGTCCAGTTCTAGGTTCATTACTGAGTGGTGTCCAGTTCTAGGTCCTTCACCTAGCGGTGTCCAGTTCTAGGTCCATCACCTAGTGGTGTCCAGTTCTAGGTCCATTACCTAGTGGTGTCCAGTTTGAGGTTCATTACTGAGTGGTGTCCAGTTCTAGGTCCTTCACCTAGTGGTGTCCAGTTCTAGGTCCATCACCTAGTGGTGTCCAGTTCTAGGTCCATCACCTAGTGGTGTCCAGTTCTAGGTCCATTACCTAGTGGTGTCCAGTTCGAGGTTCATTACTGAGTGGTGTCCAGTTCTAGGTCCTTCACCTAGTGTTGTCCAGTTCTAGGTCCATTACCTAGTGCTGTCCAGTTCTAGGTTCATTACTGAGTGGTGTCAAGTTCTAGGTCCTTCACCTAGTGGTGTCCAGTTCGAGGTTCATTACTGAGTGGTGTCCAGTTCTAGTTCCTTCACCTAGTTTTGTACAGTTCTAGGTCCATTACCTAGTGATGTCCAGTTCTAGGTTCATTACTGAGTGGTGTCCAGTTCTAGGTCCATTACCTAGTGGTGTCCAGTTCTAGGTCCATCACCTAGTGGTGTCCATTTCTAGGTCCATCACCTAGTGGTGTCCAGTTCCAGGTCCATTACCTAGTGGTGTCCAGTTCTAGGTTCATTACTGAGTGGTGTCCAGTTCTAGGTCCATTACCTAGTGGTGTCCAGTTCTAGGTCCATCACCTAGTGGTGTCCATTTCTAGGTCCATCACCTAGTGGTGTCCAGTTCCAGGTCCATTACCTAGTGGTGTCCAGTTCTAGGTCCATCACCTAGTGGTGTCCATTTCTAGGTCCATCACCTAGTGGTGTCCAGTTCTAGGTCCATCACCTAGTGGTGTCCAGTTATTCATACCTGGTCTGGTTGCTCTGGTCTGCTCTTGGAGCTGTTTCATGTTAAGTGGTGCTTCGTTCTCAGATGTGTCTTTTCAGAATTGTCTCCGGCCTTAGTTTGTAATTGTCCTGCCACTGAGTCCACTTAAGAAGGTTCGGTGGAGCGAGGCATCTCGTGTGCGTCGGATGTTCCCGGGTTCGGGGTGTGTCTGCATAGCCGTCTTCTGGATCTACCTTTTGGGTACTCCTTTCCTGGTTCTGTGTTACCTTTGCTCTTCTGGTGTCCTAGCATCTGAAAGTCTCCCTGTGGCTGACCCGGTCCATCGGTTCGTTGGTCAATGTCCAAGGTGGAGATCGTCATCATAGGATTTCCGTCGCTACTCAGGTGGTTCTTCCGGGGCTCGGTACCTGACCTTGGGGGGGTTTGACCTCTGGTCTTGGCTCCGTCTCGCTGCAGCAAGAACGTGTCGTTCGTCCTCAACCTCTCGTTGTTGCAGCAGCAACTTTGATCTCAGCGTTGACTGTGGAGATGGAAGTGTTTACCGGCGCGTCCTCCTAAACCCTGCTGGTCCCCACAGTGCCTCCTGGTCATGAGCTCTTCTGCATTGCAGAGGTGTATCTTAGGAAGATAAGTTTCCAAACGCCCTCGCCAAACTAATGCGACCTGAATCTGATCCACGACTTCGTATGATGTCGACGTCCTCGGGCTCGTTCCTGGCACGACACGCCCAGGAATTAATATTTATCATGTGTCCTGAGCTCCAGCTGCTCCACAAACTTTGTCGACTTAAGTCTATTTTTATCTGCTCTCTGCGAGGCGGCACAGGAGGAGGAATCTCCTGCCACCGGGTCTGGCAGAAAATGAATCAGGGAAGCATCACGAGCGCATTGATCAGTGGAGGCAGCGAAGAGGAAGAGCGAGTGTCGGTCACTCTCCGTCATTAACATGATCGGCATGTGTGCGATGGAGCTGAAGCTGTAGGAACATCTTATCGTGGACCTTCTGTTGCTGTGCAAGTAGATGTGAAGGATTGATCGATACGTCTGGGTCATCGTCACGAGAATCAAGAAGCTTTTCTAAATATACATCTATATATATATATATATCTATATATATATATAGATATAAATATATATATAGATATATATATATCTATATATATATAGATATAAAACAGTTGTTGGTTATTGTTTATTTATATATTTACCATATTATGTGTACATCTCACATGTGAAATTGTAGAATCATGTGTAATCAAACAATTTTCAACTATAATCAAACAATTTTCAACTATAATCAAACAATTTTCATCTATAATCAAACAATTTTCAACTATAATCAAACAATTTTCAACTATAATCAAACAATTTTCAACTATAATCAAACAATTTTCAACTATAATCAAACAATTTTCAACTATAATCAAACAATTTTCATCTATAATCAAACAATTGTCAACTATAATCAAACAATTTTCATCTATAATCAAACAATTTTCAACTATAATCAAACAATTTTCATCTATAATCTAACAATTTTCAACTATAATCAAACAATTTTCAACTATAATCAAACAATTTTCAACTATAATCAAACAATTTTCAACTATAATCAAACAATTTTCAACTATAATCTAACAAAGATTTGAGACGAAGAGAGTCGAGGGAACAGAAGAGAGACGAGGGAACAGAAGAGAGTCGAGGGAACAGAACGAGGGAACAGAACGAGGGAACAGAAGATAGACGAGGGAACAGAACGAGGGAACAGAAGAGAGACGAGGGAACAGAACGAGGGAACAGAACGAGGGAACAGAAGAGAGACGAGGGAACAGAACGAGGGAACAGAAGAGAGACGAGTGAACAGAAGAGAGTCGAGGGAACAGAACGAGGGAACAGAACGAGGGAACAGAAGAGAGACGAGGGAACAGAACGAGGGAACAGAACGAGGGAACAGAAGAGAGACGAGGGAACAGAACGAGGGAACAGAAGAGAGACGAGGGAACAGAACGAGGGAACAGAACGAGGGAACAGAACGAGGGAACAGAACGAGGGAACAGAACGAGGGAACAGAAGAGAGTCGAGGGAACAGAACGAGGGAACAGAAGAGAGACGAGTGAACAGAAGAGAGTCGAGGGAACAGAACGAGGGAACAGAACGAGGGAACAGAAGAGAGACGAGGGAACAGAAGAGAGTCGAGGGAACAGAACGAGGGAACAGAACGAGGGAACAGAAGAGAGACGAGGGAACAGAACGAGGGAACAGAACGAGGGAACAGAAGAGAGTCGAGGGAACAGAACGAGGGAACAGAAGAGAGACGAGTGAACAGAAGAGAGTCGAGGGAACAGAAGGGAGTCGAGGGAACAGAAGAGAGACGAGGGAACAGAAGAGAGTCGAGTGAACAGAAGAGAGACGAGGGAACAGAAGAGAGACGAGGGAACAGAAAAGAGTCGAGGGAACAGAAGAGAGACGAGGGAACAGAAGAGAGTCGAGGGAACAGAAGAGAGACGAGGGAACAGAAGAGAGTCGAGGGAACAGAAGAGAGACGAGGGAACAGAACGAGGGAACAGAACGAGGAAACAGAAGAGAGTCGAGGGAACAGAACGAGGGAACAGAAGAGAGTTGAGGGAACAGAACGAGGGAACAGAAGAGAGACGAGGGAACAGAACGAGGGAACAGAAGAGAGTCGAGGGAACAGAACGAGGGAACAGAAGAGAGACGAGGGAACAGAACGAGGGAACAGAAGAGAGTCGAGGGAACAGAACGAGGGAACAGAAGAGAGATGAGGGAACAGAAGAGAGTAAAGCTATGCTCAGGTATCAAACACTACAGAATCACGTGTACATACAGAATCTCTCATCAATACGTTTCCTGTGTCTCGACCTTTCACTGCAGCTTTGATCAAACTCTTCATATTCAAGCTTCGCAGCAGAAGTGACTTCATGTGAGTCATGAGTGTGTTTGTGAAGGTCATCATGACTTCACTGCTGTGTTTGTGTTGTGTTGACTTTTAAAGTATAGACTTTATTGTGTTTTGTTTGATTGTTCAAGTTCTTTGTGACCCTGGTCTGGAAACATACAATAGACTGTGAAGATCATCTATGAACGTGAAGCTTTCTCTGAAGACGACAACACTCTTGTTTCTGTGCGCGCACACACACACACACACACACACACACAGACACAGACACACACACAGACACACACACACACACACACACACACAGACACACCCACAGACACACACACACACACCCACAGACACACTCTGTGTGTGTGTGTGTGTCTGTGGGTGCGTCTGTGTGTGTGCGTGTGTGTGTGTGTGCGTCTGTGTGTGCGTCTGTGTGTGTGGGGGTGTGTGTGTGTGTGTGTCTGTGGGTGCGTCTGTGTGTGTGTGTGGGTGCGTCTGTGTGTGTGTGTGTGTGCGTCTGTGTGTGGGGGTGTGTGTGCGTCTGTGTGTGTGTGTGTGTCTGTGGGTGCGTCTGTGTGTGTGTGTGTGTGCGTCTGTGTGTGTGTGTGTGTCTGTGGGTGCGTCTGTGTGTGTGTGTGTGCGTCTGTGTGTGTGTGTGTGTGTGTGTGCGTCTGTGTGTGTGTGTGTCTGTGGGTGCGTCTGTGTGTGTGTGTTGCGTGTGTGTGTGTGTGTGTGTGCGTCTGTGTGTGTGTGTGTGTTAGAATCAAGGTGTGTGTGTGTGTGTGTGTGTGTGTTAGAATCAAGGTGTGTCTGTGTGTGTGTCTGTGTGTGTGTGTGTTAGAATCAAGGTGTGTCTGTGTGTGTGTGTGTGTGTTAGAATCAAGGTGTGTCTGTGTGTGTCTGTGTGTGTGTGTGTTAGAATCAAGCTGTGTCTGTGTGTGTGTGTTAGAATCAAGGTGTGTCTGTGTGTGTGTCTGTGTGTGTGTCTGTGTGTGTGTGTGTGTGCGTCTGTGTGTGTGGGGGTGTGTGTGTGTGTGTGTCTGTGGGTGCGTCTGTGTGTGTGTGTGGGTGCGTCTGTGTGTGTGTGTGTGTGCGTCTGTGTGTGGGGGTGTGTGTGCGTCTGTGTGTGTGTGTGTGTCTGTGGGTGCGTCTGTGTGTGTGTGTGTGTGCGTCTGTGTGTGTGTGTGTGTCTGTGGGTGCGTCTGTGTGTGTGTGTGTGCGTCTGTGTGTGTGTGTGTGTGTGTGTGCGTCTGTGTGTGTGTGTGTCTGTGGGTGCGTCTGTGTGTGTGTGTTGCGTGTGTGTGTGTGTGTGTGTGCGTCTGTGTGTGTGTGTGTGTTAGAATCAAGGTGTGTGTGTGTGTGTGTGTGTGTGTTAGAATCAAGGTGTGTCTGTGTGTGTGTCTGTGTGTGTGTGTGTTAGAATCAAGGTGTGTCTGTGTGTGTGTGTGTGTGTTAGAATCAAGGTGTGTCTGTGTGTGTCTGTGTGTGTGTGTGTTAGAATCAAGCTGTGTCTGTGTGTGTGTGTTAGAATCAAGGTGTGTCTGTGTGTGTGTCTGTGTGTGTGTCTGTGTGTGTGTGTGTGTGTGTGTGTGTGTGTGTGTGTGTGTGTGTGTGTTAGAATCAAGGTGTGTCTGTGTATGTGTGTGTTAGAATCAAGGTGTGTCTGTGTGTCTGTGTGTCTGTGTGTCTGTGTGTGTGTGTGTGTGTGTGTGTGTGTGTGTGTGTGTGTGTGTGTGTGTGTGTGTGTGTGTGTGTGTGTGTGTGTGTGTGTGTGTGTGTGTGTGTGTGTGTGTGTGTGTGTGTGTGTGTGTGTGTGTGTGTGTGTGTGTGTGTGTGTGTGTGTGTGTGTGTGTGTTAGAATCAAGGTGTGTCGAGGACTTTGTCCTGCATCAACAGATCGTGGCAGAGACTTGTGACTGAGACTATAAAAGAGTTCACCTGTGAAGGAGTGTTTCAGTCGCAGAGACATGGAGACTAGAGTTGATCTGTTGTCTTGTTGCATCTGTCTGGATCTACTGAAGGATCCAGTCACTCTTCACTGTGGACACAACTACTGTAAGATCTGTGTTGAAGGTCACTGGCAGGAGAAGAACATCTACGAGTGTCCTCAGTGCAGACGGAGCTTCAGCGAGAGACCTGTCCTCCAGAAGAACACTGTGTTAGCAGAGTTAGTGGAGGAGCTGAAGAAGACTGGAGCAGCTGAGGACCTCTGCTCTGCTGGACCTGAAGATGTGACCTGTGACGCCTGCACTGGGAGGAAGATGAAAGCCCTCAAGTCCTGTCTGGTGTGTCTGGTCTCCTACTGTCAGGAACATCTTCAGCCTCATCGAGAAGCTCCGGCCTTCAAGAGACACAAGCTGGTCCAGCCGTCCAAGCAGCTCCAGGAGATGATCTGCTCTGAACACGAGGAGGAGAAGAAGATGTTCTGTCGTTCTGATCAGCAGGTCATCTGTCATCTCTGTGCTGAGGACCAACACAAAGATCATGACATCGTCTCGACCACAGCAGAGAGGAGGGAGAGAGACAAAGACCTGGATCAGAGTCTAGGAAGGATCCAGCAGAAGATCCAGAAGAGAGAGAAGGAAGTGAAGCTGCTCCAGCAGGAGAAGAAGAACATCAGAGTCTCTGCTGAGGAAGCAGTGAAGGACAGTCAGGAGACCCTCGTCCAGATGATCCAGATGATCCAGATGATCCAGAGAAGAATGCCTGACGTGGAGCAGAAGATCAGATCTCTGCAGGAGACTGAAGACGCTCGAGTCCGAGGACTTCAGGAGCAGCTGGAGCAGGAGATCTCTGAGCTGAAGAAGAAAGAGGCTGAGCTGCAGCAGCTGTCACTCACCGACAGTCACACCATCTTCCTGCAGAACTGGACCTCACTCTCAGAGGTCAGTGAAGACACGACCTCACTCTCAGAGGTCAGTGAAGACACGACCTCCTCCACGACCCTTGAGCAAACTCACCGTCGCTTCCAGGAAGTAACAGCAGCCGTGTCAGCCTGCAGAGACCAAGTCCAGGACCTTCTGAGAGACATGTGGACCGACATCTCCATGATGTTCCATCAAGAGACCAGAGAGCAGTTCCTCACACACTCACAGGACATCACTCTGGATCCAAACACTGCAAACTCATGGTTGATGTTGTCTGAAGGAAACAAGAAAGTGACAAACATGAGAAAACTTCAGCCTCGTCCTGATCATCCAGACAGATTCAAAGATTCTCTTCAGGTCTTGAGTCAAGAGTCTCTGACTGGACGTTGTTACTGGGAGGTGAAGACAACAGGAAGAGATGTTTCTGTATCAGTTTCATACAAGAACATCAGCAGATCAGGAAGAGAAAGTTATTTTGGATTTAATGACAAATCTTGGAGTTTATATTGTCACGACTCTGGTTGATTATTTAAACACAACAACATCACAACTGAAGTCTCCAGTGTCAGACCCTCCACAGTGGGGGTGAACCTGGATCACTCTGCAGGTCTTCTGTCCTTCTACAGCGTCTCTCAGACCATGACTCTCCTCCACAGAGTCCAGACCAGCTTCTCTCAACCTCTTCATGCTGGAGTCAGGGTTTGGTCCTCGTGTGAGTTTGTGAAGCTGAAGTAGACGCCAGTGAGATTGTGAGTCTCCAGGAGTGACATCATCACATGAAGCTTCAATGTTTGGATGAACGTCTCTGAGAACGTTTGTCGTTTGTGCCGCAGTGAAGACACAGTGACGTCATGTGACTGGATTAGAACCTCTGTGATTGGATTGTTCCTGATGATGACGAGTCTTCTTTAAATCTTCTTTAATAAACACCTTCATGATCCGGTGATGATGGCAGCAGTCGTTACTCAAGTACTCCACAGTACTACAAGTATATCCTGGTTACTACAGTATCTCATTGGATGTTATTGAATAATGAATTGATGAATTGATGTACATTTGTTTGATTCAATATTACAGTCTGAAAGGAATTGGATTTTGTGAAAAAAAGATTTTCTCCAAAGAAGTAAAGATGAAAGTTCAACACAAACTATATCTTGTATCAGAGAAACCAGATCCTTGGATTCAGTGTTATGTTGAGTTATGCTGTATTTTAAAAATGTACATATAGAAACATTGATTTTTATTCACTCAAATCTCCTCTTAAAACACACTTTTATTCTCTTTTAACACAGCATGAGACTCTGAGCTGTTTTTAGGGCTTTTGACTTGTTTTATTGGATATTGTTTTATTTTTGTGTTTTAACTGCTTTCTTAGTACTTTCATGTCATTGTACTACACTTTGTATCGACTGTTGTTTTTAAAGTGTTTTATCAATAAACTTGATTGATTATTTGTTCTTATTGAAATGTTGATCTAAATCAATGAATTATCTTTTTGAATCATTTATTCTAAATATATCAATATATAGATTATATATATATTTGACACATTGAGTTCAATATTCTAATTCCAATAATTCAAAAACACATTTTCTAAATGCAATATTCTTTGGTTTATTCAATATAACATCGACATCTTTATATGTACTTTCTTACACCTTTGTTCTAAGATCACAATCAAAACTACTTTTATTGTTGTAAACACAAGCTTGGATATTATGTGGTGACAACACAAAAGTACATGTTAATAATGAATTAATTAATACAAATAACACAAAATTACATGTTAATAATGAATTAATTAATACAAATAACACAAAAGTACATGTTAATAATGAATTAATTAATACAAATAACACTAAAGTAAGTAAGTAAGTAAGTAATATTTATTTATATAGCGCTTTTCGAGACCAGGGTCACAAAGCGCTTAGACAATCAAAACAATACTCAAAAAAAAAGAAAAAAGTACATACTTTAAAGATCAAGATAATACTGAGAACAACACAGGAGTTCGAGAAATTCAAGGAAAAGCCTGAACAAATAGAAACGTCTTAAGATGTTTCTTAAAGGAGTCAGTAGATCATCAAGCGCAAAGAGAGAGAAGATTGTTCCAAAGCTTAGGAGCAACAGCCTGAAAAGATTTCTCTCCTCTGGTCCTGAGTCGTGTGCGTGGAACCATCAGTAGATTCTGATCCACAGACCTCAGAGCCCGAGCTGGGGTGTAAGGCTGGATCAGATCAGTGATGGAAGGAGGAGCCTGACCATGAATAGATCTGAAAGTAAGAACCAGAATTTTAAAGTTGATCCTGAAAGAAACTGGAAGCCAGTGAAGAGTTTTAAGGATCGGAGAAATGTGAGTTCTTCTACTTGAGCAGGTCAGAATTCTCGCTGCAGAGTTCTGAATCAACTGCAGACGAGACACATCCTTCTTGTTAAGACATGAAAACAAACTGTTACAATAGTCCAGACGAGAAGAAACAAACGCATGGATTATAAGATCCAGATCATGTTCCGACAACATTTTCCTAAGTTTAGAGATTTTTCTCAGTTGAAGGAAACAGTTTCCGGTCAGTTTTCTGCAGTGTTGAACAAGAGACATGTCTTTATCAAATACAACACCCAGGTTTCTCAGGCTCAGTTTGACAGACTGACCTAAGTCACCCAAGTACTGACTCAACCCTGGAATCTTATCATCAGGAGCAATCACCAGAGTTTCAGTTTTGTCCACATTTAGCTGTAAAGTGTTTTCACTCCGCCATTGTTTGATTTCTAGCAAACAATTGACTAAGCTGTTCAGCCTTTGGGGCTCAGTTGGGTCAAAAGAGCAGTAGAGCTGGATGTCATCAGCAAAAATGTGATAAGAAACATCTGGAAATCTCTGAATGATTTTACCGAGGGGAATCAAGTACAGCAAAAACAATAAAGGACCCAGAACAGAACCTTGAGGGACTCCACACAACAGATCTGCCGATTCAGACCTCATTTGATTGGCAGATACACTAAAACTGCGCCCAGAAAGGTAAGATGAGAACCATTCTAACACAGACCCAGACAGTCCCACTTCATCCCTTAGTCTTCTCAGCAGGATCTGGTGATCAACTGTGTCAAAGGCTGAGGACAGATCCAAGAGAACCAAAACATCATGATGTCACTGGACACCTTCAATAAAGCTGTCTCCGTAGAGTGATGTTTACGGAAGCCAGGCTGAAACCTCTCATGGATGTCGCTCTGATCCAGGAACAAAGACAGCTGCTCAGACACCACCTTCTCCAAGATCTTGGACAAGAAAGGGAGCTTAGAAATAGGCCTGAAATTACTGAGGTCAGTTGGGTCTAAGCCTGGTTTTTTGAGCAGAGGCTCCACAATGGCATGTTTAAATGCATTGGGAAAAACCCCTGTGGAAAGGGAGAGGTTCACCATATTGGTAACCCAGGGGCCAATTACATCAAATACTTTGATAAAAAGCCTACAAGGAAGGACGTCATCTGAGCAAGAGGATGGTTTCATCTTGTTCACTAGTGCTGAAATATCACCCAAAGATACAGCAGTGAAGGAGGACCAAGAGGAGGAGATGGGCTCAGAGACAGTAGGGGTTCCAAACAAAGGGGGAGAGATTTTCTCTTTGATCAATTTAATTTTGTCAATGAAAAATCTCAACAATGCATTCCTGTCAGCTTCACAGAAGACAGGCGTGATTTGAGGAGCAGGAGACACAAGAGAATTAATGGTTTCAAACAAAACTTTGGGGTTTTTCCTATTTGCTGCTACCAGTTTTCTGATGTAATCAGATCTAGCAGTTTCTACCATCTCATTGTAAGAAGTCAACAGATCCCTGAGGTGAAGTCTGTGCACCTCAAGTTTAGTGGACTTCCAGAGACGCTCAGTCTTTCGACAAAGTCTCTTCAGACTCAGGAGATCTTCATTTGTCCAAGGGCACCGTTTTTTCTGAATTTTCAAGTTCGATTTAACAGGTTTGATCCAGTATTTCAACACAATGATCAGTGAAACAGTGAATCAAACTGTCCACGTCTGTGCAGTCATCAAAGGAAAGAGCGTCAAACATAGCAGAAAAACTGTCTGCAGTATCGGCTGAGATGACACGCCTCTGAGACCTAACTTTCAAAGGCTCAGGTTCAGGATGGGGGGTTGCGCTGGGGGCGGTGCTGGGGCTGGGGGGTTGCTGGTCCCGCCGACGGGGTCGGCGGGTGAGCCGTCGGGGGTGGGGCTGGGGCTGGCCGGGTGTTCTGGATGACCTTCCGGCCCCGATGGCTTCGCCTGGTCTGTGGTGGGGGGCCTGTCTTGGGGTGGGTGTCTGCTGCGGCGGTGGCTGTGGTCCTCTACCCGCCCTGTGTGGCATGTGCCGTGGTCGGGGGGTTTGTCGCCCTTGGTCCTGGGGGTTCGTGGCCGGGCTGGTCGGTCTTTCGGGGGCTTCCCGGGTGGGGGGGGGGCGCATTGGGGGGACGGCGGAGGCATTGGGCGGACCCATGTTACCGTAGTGACCATGTACCGCCCATGCAAGTGCTGCTGTCCCCCTGGGTGGTGCATGGTGGGTGGGGGCGGTGGCTGGGGGTCAGTACGTGTGATGGGCGGGGCCTCGGCACCTTAGAGACCGTGGACTGCCCATGGAATACTGCTGGCCCCCCAAACTTCCCTCATGGGGAGGTGGGCTGCGGCTGTTGGGGACGGTCTACAGTTCAAACACTGGGGGCCGTTCCCGGACGGCTGCGGCCCCTCTGCCCCGGTGCCTGCGCCTGGTGCCTCCCCCTCTCTGCTTCCTCGGTCGTCCTCGCCTGTGCCCGCCCTCTCGCGCCCCCGGTGGTGGTCCGCCTTCTCGCTGGTGTTTGGGGTCGGCTCTGGTGGTTATCTCGCCTGCCGGGTCCTGGTCTCCCGCGGGTTCCTGCCGCGGCTTGGGCCCCTGTGTCTGGATCTGCTGTGCTAGGTATGTGCCCTCTGGCCTGGCTATTTCAACCCCCCCCCCTCTCCCCTCTATATATCTTCACCCGTCACCGAAGTCTGTATACCTGTGTATTGTCTACATTTGTCCCAAACCCACACCTTTTTATTTCTCTCCCGGAGCCCCAGGGATCCACCTCCAGAGCTGCTGCTGATCCAGGGATCCACCTCCAGAGCTGTTGCTGATCCAGGGATCCACCTCCAGAGCAGCTGCTGATCCAGGATCTTCACCACGTCATCAGATCCCGAGTTCTCTCCAGCACCCCCATGGACCCTCCTACACTCTCCTCTTTTCTCTCACTATATCCTCCCTCACTCCTCTCCTTATCCATCTGTCTACCCCCCCATCCTTCCTCCCAGCCGGTCAAAGCGGCAGGCCGTCAACAATGAGTCGGGTTCCGCTCGAGGTTTCTGCCTTCTAAAAGGAAGTTTTTCCTCGCCATTGCTCACTGTACAGTGTTTTGTTTCTTGCTCTTTGTTGAATTGCTGGGATCTATTTTTCCTTAATCAACTGTAGTCTTATTTCAACTGTATAGTGTCTTGAGATAACTTTGTTATGATATGACACTTTAAATAAAATTGAATTGAATTGAATTGAATAAGAAAATAAATAAATAAATAAAGTAATCCCCTTGTCACTGCTCTCTCTAAATCGCTATTCTTTGCAATCGACATGTATCTTAATGGATGTTAAAACCAATTCCAGACATTTACAAGGTGTTAAACCATTTGAGAAAAGAGTAGCCATGTGTTGTGGAATGCTTTCTTCGATTTTGTCAAGACATATCTGATCTTTTCCATTCTGAGGCAGGACCTGACATCTCTGAGCCAGAGTGTGTGTGGGCGGGGCAGTGTCTTCCCACCTGAGCAAGATGGCCCTCGTGCCAAGAGAGAGCAGAGAGAGACTAGACGCTGGTTGTTCGCTGTTATGTTTTTTATCTCTCCCGTGAAACCGAAAAGAGCAATGAGTGGGCTTGGTCTAATATCCGTTTCCACAATTTTTGATAGGGACTTGAAAATGTTTTCCCAGTACTTTTGTAGGCTCTGACACGTCCAGAACATGTGGCCTAAGGAGCCTTCTAGGATCTTGCATCTGTCACATAGTGGACTGACCTCCGGATATATTCCTGACAGTTTGGTTTTTGATAGATGAGCTCTGTGAACAACTTTGAATTGGAGAAGAGTGTGACGAGCACAAAAAGATGATTTATTCACCAGTTCTAAAATAGTTTTCCAATTGTTGTCAGACAGGGAGATGCCAAGGTCTTCTTCCCAATCCTGTTTGTGTTTATCTGTAGGTTTCTGTGTCAATTCAGAGAGGCCAGAATAGATTTCAGAAATAAATCCCTTCTTCGTTGGGTTCATAGAAAGAATCTCGTCTAATATTTTCCTTTCCTTAACAGTTTGAGGTGACAATTTAGATGAAATGTAGTGTCTTGCTTGTAAGTATCTGAAGAAGTTTGACCTGTGAAGATTATATTTTGTTCTTAGTTGTTCAAAAGAGAGAACGGTGTTGTCTTTAATAATGTCTCTAAAGTAAACTAATCCCTTCTCGTGCCATTCCTTGAAGGCTGAATCCTGCATGGAAGGTTCAAAGAGATGGTTTGAGAATATAGGGCTGAGAAGAGAAAAACGATTAAGTTTGAAATGTTTTCTAAATTGAGACCAAATTCTGAGGGAGTGTTTAACTATGGGATTTGAAATTGATTTACCAGAAGTTGTTGGTAACTCGGAGCCCAAAAAAGGCTGGCAGTGATATTTGGTCGCTTGTCTGTGACTCTAGTTCTACCCAAGCTGGCTTTTCGCTCTGTTTGTGGTAGAAGGTCCAGGAGGTCCGACAGCGCAGGTTCGCGGCCCAATAGTAAAGTCGGAAGTTGGGAAGAGCTAAACCACCTAAAGTCTTTGCTTTCTGAAGATGAGTCTTGTTAAGGCGGGCGTGTTTGCCGTTCCATAGGTAGGATGATATCAGAGAATCCAAATGCTGAAAAAATGAGGCTGGCAGGAATATTGGAAGATTCTGGAAAAGATATAAGAATTTGGGTAAGACTGTCATTTTTACTGAATTAACCTACCAATAAGTGTCAGGGAGAGTGGGGACCACTTAGCCAAGGTCTGTTTAATTTCCGCTGTCAAAGTTAAAAAGTTTTCTTTGAATAACTCTTTAGATTTTCGCGTAACCATTATACCTAAATATGAGAAATTGTTTTCTGCTATCTTGAAAGGCAGCTTGGATATTAAGTCAGAGTCGTTTTTATTTCATAGAAATAGCTCACTTTTTTGTACATTCAATTTATGTCCTGAGAGTTTGCCAAATGCTTTTAAAAGGGACAAAGCCAAAGGCAGAGAGGTGATGGGGTCTGAGATATAGAGCAGGAGGTCGTCTGCATATAATGACACTTTGTGTTCTGTGTTTCCTCCTCGGATCCCAGACACCTCATTACAGTCACGCAGGGCTGTGGCCAGAGGTTCTATGGCCAGGTCAAATAGCAGAGGACTCAGAGGGCCCCCCTGACGAGTTCCTCTACCAAGTTCAAACTGCGTGGACTGTTGTGAGTTTGTACGGATGGAGGCTGTCGGTCGCTTATAAAGCAGTTTAATCATTGAGATGAACCGTCCTAAAGTTTGCTGACGACACCGCGGTGATAGGATGCATCACCGCGGCGAACGAAGCGGCCTACAGGACAGAGGTGGACAGTCTGGTTTACTGGTGTGAGGACAACAACCTCACCCTCAACACAGACAAGACAAAGGAGATGATAGTGGACATGAGGAAGGAGAGGAGACCTCACCAACCACTGTTTATCCGGGATCTTGAAGTGGAGCGGGTGAGCAGCTTTAAGTACCTCGGGGTCCACATCACTGAGGACTTAACGTGGGCCACCAACACAACACAGCTGGTTAAGAAGGCACAGCAACGGCTGTACTTTCTGAGGAGGCTGAGGAAGTTTGGCATGTCGACAAAGATCCTCAGAAACTTCTACAGCTGTGTCGTGGAGAGCAGTCTGACCAACTGCATCACTGCGTGGTACGGCAGCTCTACGGCCATGGACCGCAAACGTCTGCAGAGAGTGGTTAAGACAGCGGAGAGGATCACCAGGTCTCCACTGCCCTCTCTGCACAGCATCTACCACCACAGAGTCCACAGGAGAGCTGCCACCATCATCAAGGACAGTTCCCACCCACAACATGGACTGTTTACACTCCTGCCCTCGGGACGCAGGTACAGGAGTGCAAAATGCAGGACCACACGCCTGAGAAACTCTTTCTACCCCACTGCAATAAGAATCATGAACAGCTGAACACTGCACTGTTGTCACTTTAAATCCATCACATGTACAGTTCCCCTCCCTTTCTTATATTATTATTTTTTATTGTTATTTTATCTTGACTTTTTTTGTTATGTATATTTATTTTTATTTTTTTGTTATGCCGATATTTGTGGAGGGACGGCAAATAAAGAATTTCATTGCATAGGGAAACGTGTTTCTCGATGTATATGACAATAAACACTTTGAATTGAATTGAATTGAATGAAGTTATGACCAAAACCAAATGTTTCTAAGACTGCAAATAGGTAATCCCACTCTACACGGTCAAAGGCCTTTTCGGCATCTAAAGAGACAACACACTCTGGAGCCTCTCCCGGAGTAAAGGATGTCAAGCAGTCGTCGAATGTTAAAATAGGAATTTCTGCCTCTAATAAATCCAGTCTGGTCAGTAGATATTATTGTAGGGAGTATGTTTTCTAGTCTGTGTGCCAGGACTTTTGCCAGTATTTTTGTGTCAGTGTTGAGTAGGGAGATGGGCCTGTACGAGGCACAATCAGTTAGGTCTTTATCTTTTTTGCCGATGAGGGTGATGCAGGCCTCTGAAAATGATGGTGGAAGGTGGCCGAGGCGACAGGAGTCGGTTAGAACCACGCACAAATGCGGGCTGAGAGTTGACGAGAACTTCTTATAAAACTCGGCTGGGAAGCCATCGGGACCTTTCCAGACTGTAGTGAGCAAATGGCCAACTCAATTTCTGATTGTTTGATGGGCTCCTCCAGTATCTTCATGCCCTCTCTAGAAACTGTTGGCATGTTAAGGGAATTTAAAAAGTTCTTTATTTTGTCATGGTCCGTTTGATGTTCTGAGGAGTATAATTTGAAATAATAATCTTTCAATTCTCTGTTGATCTGTGTGTGGTCAGATGTTAGTTTGCCTGTCGCAGTTTGGATTCTAGAAATATTTTGTTGTGCTTTTAGTCCCTTTAATTGGTTGGCCAGTATCTTATCTGATTTTTCTCCGTGCATGTAAAACAATGTTTTATTTTTGAGTAAAAGGTTTTCAGCTGAATGTGTTGTTAGCAAGTCGAATTTGGTTTTAGCTTCAATTCGTTTTTTATAAATGTCGGGATCTTTAAATGTAGAGTATTGTTGGTCAAGGTCATGGATAGACTTTTCTAAGTGAGATTTTTCTTGAGAAGATGTTGGTTTCAACCGTGCCGTGAATGAGATACTGTGACCTCTAAGGTAGGCCTTCAGAGTGTCCCACACCGTCAGACTGGAGACTTCAGTTGTTGAGTTTGTCAGGAAGAAGGCGTGGATTTCTTTTTCCATCAAGTTGTAAGGAAATGACAACTTTACTGTAATCAATCATCTAGATTTAACACACATTTCAAATAGTCACTTGATTAACTGATAATCTTACATATTTAATTCATATTAAATAATCCTATTCTTGCATTGCATTCACTTAAACTAAACTCAGGTTCACAACTCAAAGGCCGAGGTCACAAAGCCTTGCACACACAGAAAGATTAAACAATCCCAGATTCCAGGACGTCTGGACACCTGTTTGAGAATTCACTCTGAAGGACACAAGTCGCTGGGAACAGATTCTTGAAAACAACAACTTTTGGTAAATTTCCACTACGATCACGTGCGACCGGCCATCTTAGAATCAAATGTTTACACTTACTGACCAATCCTACATTCACATTTGACTAGAGGCGTTAACCTGAATATTCTACTATAAAGATCCACCATTTTGTCTGATCTTTGCGTTCTGGCATTCGAAGACGTCTGCGATAGATCTCTCTGCTTGCTAGCGCCCGTGTTCACGTAAGTTTGTCTCTGACTTTTGCATAATTCACTAAACGAGCATTTTTCTTAAACTCATCCATGTGTCTGTCCTTCATTCCACCACCACGTACGAGGCTGGGGAGGGGTCGGTTCATCGGAACACAAAAACCCCTAACAAAGCCAACAAAACTGTCGTCTGAGAGAAGGGTTGAATTAAAACGCCATTGATTTCTTTGTGTTGGCATGTCTGGCATTGATAAAGTAAGTTCTAAAGGGGCGTGGTCAGATATAACAATGCTCTGGTAGGAACATGATTTCACTTGAGGGATAAATTGGTTGTCGATGAAGAAGTAGTCGATTCTTGTGTATGTATGATGAACATGAGAAAAGAAGGAAAATTCTTTCTTCTGGGGATTTAGGAAGCGCCAGATATCGCAGATACCAAAGTGGGAGAGAAAGGCCTGGATACATGAGGCTGATTTACTGATGGCCCATATTGATGCTGTTTTTTCTGACTCCAGCAAGACGGTTTTCTGTAACCATTCAAGAATTTATACATCAATTGTCAAATATTTTGAAGACCATTCCAGTTGTTTAGCCAACTATATTTCTGTTCATGCCATTGCTTTAGTGTTTTTAGAAGCTTTTTAGGGTTGCAAAATTCCGGGAATTTTCAAAGTTGGAAACTTTCCATGGGAATTAACGGGAATATATGAGAATTAACGGGAATTAACGGGAATAAATAAGAAATTTACAGAATTGAAGGTTGGCCCTTAACAGGGAACTTAAATATAGTTGGGGGAAATATATTGTAGCATAGTCTTGGCTAAAACATCCAGATTTAATGCAAGTACACTCCTCAATCACATGCACACAGCACATTGCTTACTGCAGGGCTATTGAGGCCACGCCCCCTACAGGCACTGTGCATTCCTCCATCACATGCACAGGTGATTTCTTGAAGCCTGGAGGCCACACATTTGAGCTCAAAGCACAAGACTATTGAAGCCACACATTTGAGCCCACGGACTATTTAAAGTCAAGTAAGTTTTGATAATATTATGGGGTAAATATATTTGATCAATAATGGTATTAATGTTTAACTTGCAAATATTAAATAAAAATGTATTAACACAGTAGCTAGCTAGCTGGTAAGTTAGGTGCTAAATGAAAGCTATTTTTCATTTCATTCACCATTTAAGAGGCTAGCTTATTATGGTGGTAGCTACCTCAAATTTGATGCTGTTTTTTCTGACTCCAGCAAGACGGTTTTCTGTAACCATTCAAGAATTTATACATCAATTGTCAAATATTTTGAAGACCATTCCAGTTGTTTAGCCAACTATATTTCTGTTCATGCCATTGCTTTAATGTTTTTACAAGCTTTTTTTTATGTTATTCTGCAGAAAAATGCCACGTTTGCCATCTGATGTGTCGAAGCATTTCACACAAGCGAATGTTGAAGGAAAGTCTTTGTATGTATGTAAATACTGTGCAAAGACATACGTGAAGAATGCTACAAAAATGCAGCAACATATTGCCAAGTGCCAAAAAGTTCCTCAAGGCTCAAAACATTCAGCAGAGAAGAGTTCCACTCCAGGGGAAAATGAATCTGCTGTATCAGAGTCAGATACCCTCTCATCAGCTCCTGGTCCCTCTGGTATCAGAGCATTCTTTGATTTAATGGATGAACGTAGCCAGAGAAATGCAGATGAGTGTTTTGCTCGTGCAGTCTACGCAACTGGCTCACCACTGATGCTGCCATCCAGTGTGTACTGGAAGAGATTTTTGAATGTTCTCTGGCCAGCATACACCCCCCCAACCAGGCATGCGCTATCTACTCATTTGCTGGATGAGGAGTTCAACAGAGTGCAAACAAAGGTCAAGCAAACCATTGTCAAAGCAGACTGTATTTCAGTCATCTCTGATGGGTGGTCAAATGTTCGGGGACAAGGAATTATCAACTACATTGTCGCCACCCCTCAACCTGTATTCTACAAGAGCACAGACACAAAGGACAACAGACACACAGGCCCCTACATTGCTGATGAGCTGAAAGCGTTCATCAATGACATAAAGGTAAGGTAAGGTAAGGTAAGGTAAAACTTTATTGATCCCTCAGGAGGTCTCCTTTGGGAAATTGTTTTTTTACAATAGCCAGCAATTTTTCATAAACAATAAAAAATAATACATAAAAAATAAAATAAGAAGAACATAAAGAGGAAGAACAAGATGACACAATCTAAGTCTAAAGACAAAGACAAAGAACATAGGTCAAGGAAAGAAAAACAACAAAGACAAAGGATACAAAGACTAACATGGAACAGAACATCCAGATACTCTCACTCCACTCCTGCCCCCGAACTCAGAATTGTACAATTTAATAGCCCGAGGGATGAATGAGTCCCTGAGTCTATTTGTTTTGCACCTGGGTAGGAGCATTCGTGCACTCATTCTGCTTCTCTGCTCACTGATGACAGTGCTGAGAGGATGACTGTCATCGTCCATGATGGACAGTAGTTTGTTCAATGATCTCCTCTCAGCAACTGTCACCAGTGAGTCCAGCTTCATTCCAACCACAGAACCAGCCCTCCTGATCAACCTGTCCAACCTGTTGACACTCCTCTTGGACACATTTCCACCCCAACACACCACAGCATAGAACAGGACACTGGCCACCACAGACTGGTAGAACATGCAGAGGAGCTTCTTGCAGATGTTAAATGAACGAAGCCTCCTCAGAAAGTACAGTCTACTCTGAACCTTCTTATACACATGGTCTGTGTTGCAGGACCAGTCCAGTTTACTGTCCATCCACACACCGAGGTACTTATAGT
>NC_141819.1:2027535-2050035 GCF_982586985.1 Callionymus lyra
GATAGCTTAGCTAACAGGTTTAACTCTATCCTGGAGTCATTTGGTTTCTCTCAGTATGTACATGAACCGACTCACTGCTTTAAGCACACATTAGACCTTGTCCTAGCATACGGACTTGAAATTAAAAATGTTATTGTCTCTCCTCAAAATTCAGTTCTTTCCGACCATCAATTAATAACCTTTGACTTCATTTTAAATGAGCCAAGTCTACAGAACAGGAGCACTCTCAAAAGATGTCTGTCTGAAAGTGTCGTTACCAAGTTTATGGAAATAATTCCCTCTGTGCTCAGTAAAATGCCTCAGTCTGTCAAGAAACTCTACCCATAGTCACCCAGACATTGATAACTTTGTGGGCAGTTTTACAGACTCGTTGCACAATACGCTTGACTTAATCGCACCACTAACAAAAAAGGCTGTTAACAGAAGTAGTCTTGCTCCCTGGTATACTCAGGAAACACGTAAATTAAAACAGGTTTGTAGACGACTAGAGAAGAAATGGCGTTCATCAAAACATAATGAATTCTACCAGGACTGGCAGGATAAGTTAAAAATATACAAGGCATCTCTTCGGAAAGCCAGAGCCAGCTACTACTCATCACTTATAGAAGCAAATAAGAATAACCCCAAGTTCTTATTCAGTACTGTAGCCAGGCTGACACAGAGCCATCAGTCCATTGAGCAGTCCATCTCAGTAGCAATGACTTTATGAACTTTTTTAATGAAAAAATTGTAACTATTAGAGGAAAGATTCAAGACCTCCTAGATTCGTCTAATTCAACCAGTGCAGCCTCACCGGTCACAGACACTATGACTGATACATACTTTGACTCCTTTCTACCAGTGAGTCCTCGACAGCTGTCCCAGGTTGTTTCCTCCTCAAAGTCCACAACATGTCTTCTCGATCCTATTCCCACATGGCTACTTAAAGAACTGTTCCCCTTACTTAGCACTTTCAGCACTTACTTGACATTATTAACCTGTCAATAACATCCGGCTATGTGCCTCAGATTTTTAAAGTTGCAGTAATTAAACCTCTGCTTAAAAAACCCACTCTCGATCCAGAGGTCCTCACTAACTACAGTTCTATCTCTAATCTAGTATTCATTTCAAAACTTCTGGAGAAAGTGATAACGAGTCAGCTCTGTGATTATCTCCAGGACAATGATCAATTTGAGGTGTTTCAGTCTGGTTTTAGGGAACACCACAGCACAGAGACCGCCCTGGTAAAAGTAAGTAACGACCTACTGATGGCCTTTGATCAGGGCCATGTTTCAGTTCTTGTTCTTCTAGATCTCAGTGCTGCATTTGACACTGTCGACACCAAATCCTTCTACAGAGGCTAGAAAACCATTTAGGCATTCGTGGAACTGCTCTTAACTGGTTTAAATCTTACCTGTCGGATAGAATGCACTATGTACATGTCAACCACCTCTCATCGACACACACTAAGGTCAGCTATGGTGTCCCACAAGGTTCTGTCCTTGGTCCAATACTATTCACAATCTATATGCTCCCACTAGGGGACTTGATTAGAAGACACTCTATACATTTTCACTGTTATGCTGATGACACCCAACTTTACCTGTCCATGAAGCCAGATGAAAGAATTCAGCTAACACAATTACAGTCCTGTATCACAGATATCAAGTCATGGATGACCAAAAACTTCCTCCTACTGAACTCGGAAAAGACTGAGGTTTTACTAGTTGGTCCGCAACATCTCAGACAATTATTAACTAATGATCTAGCTTTACAAAATGGACTTGCTCCTGCTACTAGCACCACTGTAAAGAATCTGGGTGTATGCTTTGACGAGGACTTATCATTTAACTCACACATAAAACAAATCTCACGGACTGCTTACTTCCACCTTCGTAACATTTCAAAAATTAGGCATTTCCTTCCTTTAGATGCTGCTGAGAAGCTCATCCATGCTTTTGTTACCTCCAGGCTGGACTATTGTAACTCTCTTCTGTCAGGCTGTTCTAAAAAGTCTCTCAGAACTCTTCAGCTCATTCAGAACTCTGCAGCTCGTGTCCTGACTAAGACTAAGAGGCGCGAACACATTTCCCCTGTACTGTCTTCCCTACATTGGCTTCCTGTAGAATTTAGAATACAATTTAAAATCCTTCTCCTAACCTATAAAGCCTTACATGGTCTAGCACCAACATACATTAAAGATTTAATCCAAACTTACCAACCCTCAAGGACCTTACGATCCCTAAACTCTGATCTACTAGTTATACCACAAATCTCTTAATGTAGATTCGGAGCCAGGGCGTTTAGTTTTCAAGCCCCTCTACTGTGGAACAAACTACCGGCTTCAGTCCGGAGGGCAGACACCCTCTCTATGTTTAAAAATAATCTTAAAACCTTACTTTTCGATAAAGCCTATAATTAACTTGACTGTTTATCTCTAGCTGTCATAACTAACAAAACTGTTTATCTTAGCTGCTATAGGCTGAGAATGCTGGAGGAGTTTTAGTTTTAGTTTTAGACACCGAGCTCTGTATATCCTTCTTTTCTCGCCGAGGCCGTTCTGGCTTGGCCGGTTCGGGTGTGGGGGTCCGGCGGGTGGGGCCTGTGGGTGCCTTGGGCCTGGTGGTGGTCACCGCTGGTGCCGCGATGGCCCTGTGCGCCGGCGAGGGGGTGGCCCGCTCCCGGGGGGTTTTTGATGGTGCGTGGGGGCGGGTGCTGGCGGGGGTGGCTGGGGTGGTGGATGGGGGGTTGCGCTGGGGGCGGTGCTGGGGCTGGGGGGTTGCTGGTCGGCGGGTGAGCCGTCGGGGGTGGGGCTGGGGCTGGCCGGGTGTTCTGGATGACCTTCCGGCCCCGATGGCTTCGCCTGGTCTGTGGTGGGGGGCCTGTCTTGGGGTGGGTGTCTGCTGCAGCGGTGGCTGTGGTCCTCTACCCGCCCTGTGTGGCATGTGCCGTGGTCGGGGGGTTTGTCGCCCTTGGTCCTGGGGGTTCGTGGCCGGGCTGGTCGGTCTTTCGGGGGCTTCCCGGGTGGGGGGGAGCCGCATTGGGGGGACGGCGGAGGCATTGGGCGGACCCATGTTACCGTAGTGACCATGTACCGCCCATGCAAGTGCTGCTGTCCCCCTGGGTGGTGCATGGTGGGTGGGGGCGGTGGCTGGGGGTCAGTACGTGTGATGGGCGGGGCCTCGGCACCTTAGAGACCGTGGACTGCCCATCAAATACTGCTGGCCCCCCAAACTTCCCTCATGGGGAGGTGGGCTGCGGCTGTTGGGGACGGTCTACAGTTCAAAGACTGGGGGCCGTTCCCGGACGGCTGCGGCCCCATTGCCCCCGCCCTGCCCGCACAACCCTGCCCGCACAACCGTGGCCCCCCTGTGACCCGGGGGACCTGGGCCGGTGCCTGGCCATTGCTCCCCCGGGCTCATGCGGTGGCACTCAACCCGGCTACTGGCCGTGTCCGCAGGGTATTGGGGGGGGTTCCGCCGCCGCTTCTGTGGTGGGTCCCCATCTCCTTGACTCGGTCCCCTGCTATGGACTTGTTGGCGGCCTGACGGTCTGGGGGTCCTCCCTCGTCCGGCCTGGCCCCGGGGCCCTATCCCCTGACTGGTTCTTCTGGCTGCCCCTCTGCCCCGGTGCCTGCGCCTGGTGCCTCCCCCTCTCTGCTTCCTCGGTCGTCCTCGCCTGTGCTCGCCCTCTCGCGCCCCCGGTGGTGGTCCGCCTTCTCGCTGGTGTTTGGAGTCGGCTCTGGTGGTTATCTCACCTGCCGGGTCCTGGTCTCCCGCGGGTTCCTGCCGCGGCTTGGGCCCCTGTGTCTGGATCTGCTGTGCTAGGTATGTGCCCTCTGGCCTGGCTATTTCAACCCCCCCCCCCCCCCTCTCCCCTCTATATATCTTCACCCGTCACCGGAGTCTGTATACCTGTGTATTGTCTACATTTGTCCCAAACCCACACCTTTTTATTTCTCTCCCGGAGCCCCAGGGATCCACCTCCAGAGCTGCTGCTGATCCAGGGATCCACCTCCAGAGCTGTTGCTGATCCAGGGATCCACCTCCAGAGCTGCTGCTGATCCAGGATCTTCACCACGTCATCAGATCCCGAGTTCTCTCCAGCACCCCCATGGACCCTCCTACACTCTCTCTATATCCTCCCTCACTCCTCTCCTTATCCATCTGTCTACCCCCCCATCCTTCCTCCCAGCCGGTCAAAGCGGCAGGCCGTCAACAATGAGTCGGGTTCCGAGTTTTTCCTCGCCATTGCTCACTGTACAGTGTTTTGTTTCTTGCTCTTTGTTGAATTGCTGGGATCTATTTTTCCTTAATCAACTGTAGTCTTATTTCAACTGTATAGTGTCTTGAGATAACTTTGTTATGATAAGACACTTTAAATAAAATTGAATTGAATTGAATTGAATTGAATTGTGTGTGTCTGTGTGCGTGTGTGCGTGTGTATATGTGTGTGTGTGTCTGTGTGTGTGTGTGCGTGTGTATATGTGTGTGTGTGTGTCTGTGTGTGCGTGTGTAAATGTGTGTCTGTGTGATTGTGTGTATATGTGTGTGTGTGTGTGCGTGTGTATATGTGTGTGTGTGTGTCTGTGTGTGTGTGCGTGTGTATATGTGTGTTAGAATCAAGGTGTGTCTTTGTCCTGAACAACAGGTGTTTTCCAGGAAGTTTAATAATGTGGATCAACAGGTTGGAGCAGATCGTGGCAGAGACTTGTGACTGAGACTATAAAAGAGTTCACCTGTGAAGGAGTGTTTCAGTCGCAGAGACATGGAGACTAGAGTTGATCTGAGATCTTGTTGCATCTGTCTGGATCTACTGAAGTATCCAGTCACTCTTCACTGTGGACACAACTACTGTAAGATCTGTGTTGAAGGTCACTGGCAGGAGAAGAACATCTACGAGTGTCCTCAGTGCAGACGGAGCTTCAGCGAGAGACCTGTCCTCCAGAAGAACACTGTGTTAGCAGAGTTAGTGGAGGAGCTGAAGAAGACTGGAGCAGCTGAGGACCTCTGCTCTGCTGGACCTGAAGATGTGACCTGTGACGCCTGCACTGGGAGGAAGATGAAAGCCCTCAAGTCCTGTCTGGTGTGTCTGGTCTCCTACTGTGACCTTCACCTCCAGACTCATCGAGAAGCTCCGGCCTTCAAGAGACACAAGCTGGTCCAGCCGTTCAAGCAGCTCCAGGAGATGATCTGCTCTGAACACGAGGAGGAGAAGAAGATGTTCTGTCGTTCTGATCAGCAGCTCATCTGTCATCTCTGTGCTGAGGACCAACACAAAGATCATGACATCGTCTCGACCACAGCAGAGAGGAGGGAGAGAGACAAAGACCTGGATCAGAGTCAAGGAAGGATCCAGCAGAAGATCCAGAAGAGAGAGAAGGAAGTGAAGCTGCTCCAGCAGGAGAAGAAGAACATCAGAGTCTCTGCTGAGGAAGCAGTGAAGGACAGTCAGGAGACCCTCGTCCAGATGATCCAGATGATCCAGAGAAGAATGCCTGACGTGGAGCAGAAGATCAGATCTCTGCAGGAGACTGAAGACGCTCGAGTCCGAGGACTTCAGGAGCAGCTGGAGCAGGAGATCTCTGAGCTGAAGAAGAAAGAGGCTGAGCTGCAGCAGCTGTCACTCACCGACAGTCACACCATCTTCCTGCAGAACTGGACCTCACTCTCAGAGGTCAGTGAAGACACGACCTCACTCTCAGAGGTCAGTGAAGACACGACCTCCTCCACGACCCTTGAGCAAACTCACCGTCGCTTCGAGGAAGTAACAGCAGCCGTGTCAGCCTGCAGAGACCAAGTCCAGGACCTTCTGAGAGACATGTGGACCGACATCTCCATGATGCTCCTTCCAGAGACCAGAGAGCAGTTCCTCACACACTCACAGGACATCACTCTGGATCCAAACACTGCAAACTCATGGTTGATGTTGTCTGAAGGAAACAAGAAAGTGACAAACATGGGAGAACGTCAGCCTCGTCCTGATCATCCAGACAGATTCAATTTTTATTATCAGGTCTTGAGTCAAGAGTCTCTGACTGGACGTTGTTACTGGGAGGTGAAGAGAACAGGACGTGTTCATGTATCAGTTTCATACAAGAACATCAGCAGATCAGGAGATGAAAGTTATTTTGGATTTAATGACAAATCTTGGAGTTTATATTGTCACGACTCTGGTTGTTCATTTATACACAACAACATCAGAACTGAAGTCTCCAGAGTCAGACCCTCCACAGTGGGGGTGAACCTGGATCACTCTGCAGGTCTTCTGTCCTTCTACAGCGTCTCTGAGACCATGACTCTCCTCCACAGAGTCCAGACCAGCTTCTCTCAACCTCTTCATGCTGGAGTCTGGGTTTGGTCCTCGTGTGAGTTTGTGAAGCTGAAGTAGACGCCAGTGAGATTGTGAGTCTCCAGGAGTGACATCATCACATGAAGCTTCAATGTTTGGATGAACGTCTCTGAGAACGTTTGTCGTTTGTGCCGCAGTGAAGACACAGTGACGTCATGTGACTGGATTAGAACCTCTGTGATTGGATTGTTCCTGATGATGACGAGTCTTCTTTAAATCTTCTTTAATAAACACCTTCATGATCCGGTGATGATGGCAGCAGTCGTTACTCAAGTACTCCACAGTACTACAAGTATATCCTGGTTACTACAGTATCTCATTGGATGTTATTGAATAATGAATTGATGAATTGATGTACATTTGTTTGATTCAATATTACAGTCTGAAAGGAATTGGATTTTGTGAAAGAAGATTTTCTCCAAAGAAGTAAAGATGAAAGTTCAACACAAACTATATCTTGTATCAGAGAAACCAGATCCTTGGATTCAGTGTTATGTTGAGTTATGCTGTATTTTAAAAATGTACATATAGAAACATTGATTTTTATTCACTCAAATCTCCTCTTAAAACACACTTTTATTCTCTTTTAACACAGCGTGAGACTCTGAGCTGTTTTTAGTGCTTTTGACTTGTTTTATTGGATATTGATTTATTTTTGTGTTTTAACTGCTTTCTTAGTACTTTCATGTCATTGTACTACACTTTGTATCGACTGTTGTTTTTAAAGTGTTTTATCAATAAACTTGATTGATTGATTATTTGTTCTTATTGAAATGTTGATCTAAATCAATGAATTATCTTTTTGAATCATTTATTCTAAATATATCAATATATAGATTATATATATATTTGACACATTGAGTTCAATATTCTAATTCCAATAATTCAAAAACACATTTTCTAAATGCAATATTCTTTGGTTTATTCAATATAACATCGACATCTTTATATGTACTTTCTTACACCTATCGTTCTTCCTGTCTGCCCAAATTCATGCAGTTCGTCACTTGTGCCACCAGGGACAATAACACACTGGACCTTTTTTATGCGAACACAAAAGACGCTTATTTATCTTCCCCCCTTCCTCCTTTGGGACGAGCTGGCCACTGTCTGGTCCATCTCCTACCTGTTTACAAGCCACTTGTGAGCAGGCAACCAGCAGTGACTCGCTCGGTCAAGAAGTGGTCTGAAGAAGCTGAGGAAGCTCTGAAGGTCTGCTTTGAGACCACGGACTGGAGCATCTTCAGTGAGTCCCACAAGGAGGGTATTGACGGTCTAACCACATGTGTCACGGACTACATCAACTTCTGTGTGGAGAGCATTGTGCCAACCAGAACTGTACGATGCTTCTCCAACAACAAAGCCTGGATTAATCCTGATATAAAGGCTCTCTTAAAGGAGAAGAAGAGAGTCTTTAGGTCAGGAAACAAAGAGGATCTGAGGGCAGTTCAGAAGGAGCTCAGAAGAAGGTAAGGTAAGGTAAGGTAAAACTTTATTGATCCCTCAGGAGGTCTCCTTCAGGAAATTGTTTTTTTCCAGTAGTCAGCAATTTTTCATAAACAATAAAAAATAATACATAAAAAATAAAATAAGAAAAGAACATAAGCGGAAGAACAAGATGACACAATCTAAGTATAAAGATAAAGACAAAGAACATAGAGTCAAAGAAAAACAACAAAGACAAAGGATACAAAGACTAACATAGAACAGAACATTCAGATACTCTCACTCCACTCCTGCCCCCGAACTCAGAATTGTACAATTTAATAGCCCGAGGGATGAATGAGTCCCTGAGTCTATTTGTCTTGCACCTGGGTAGGAGCATTCGTGCTTCATCTGCTTCTCTGCTCACTGATGACAGTGTTCAGAGGATGACTGTCATCATCCATGATGGACAGTAGTTTGTTCAATGATCTCCTCTCAGCAACTGTCACCAGTGAGTCCAGCTTCATTCCAACCACAGAGCCAGCCGTCCTGATCAACCTGTCCAACCTGTTGACACTCCTCTTGGACACATTTCCACCCCAACACACCACAGCATAGAACATGACACTGGCCACCACAGACTGGTAGAACATGCAGAGGAGCTTCTTGCAGATGTTAAATGATCGAAGCCTCCTCAGAAAGTACAGTCTACTCTGAACTTTCTTATATACATGGTCTGTATTGAAGGACCAGTCCAGATTACTGTCCATCCACACACCGAGGTACTTATAGTTGTCCACTATCTCCACCTCGTCGCCTCTGATGGACACTGGACGTGGCTTTGTCCTGGACCTCCCGAAGTCCAAGACCAGCTCCTTGGTCTTTGAGGTGTTCAGCTGCAAGTGGTTCCTCTCACTCCAGTCCACAAAGTCACTTATCAGACTCCTATACTCGTCTTCGCTGTTGTCCCTGATGCATCCAACAATGGCAGTGTCGTCAGCATACTTCTGGACGAGACTCAGCTCTAAGTTGTAGCAGAAGAATGAAGTGTAGATGGTGAAGAGGAGAGGGGCCAGTACTGTCCCCTGAGGTGCTCCTGTACTGCACACCACAGTGTCAGACTTGATATCCTTCAGCATGACATACTGTGGTCGATCAGTAAGATAGTCCGTAATCCAGGAGACCAGACCAGGGTCCACATGCATCTTAGTCAGTTTGTCCTGGAGCAGAGTGGGTTGGATAGTGTTGAAGGCACTAGAAAAGTCCAGGAACAGGATTCTCACTGAACCGCTTCCTTTATCCAAGTGGGAGTAGGTCCGATGCAGGAGGTGAAGGATGGCATCTTCCACACCAACTGCTGGCTGGTAGGCAAACTGCAGAGGGTCGTGCGCGTGCCGGACTTGTGGCCTGAGATGTTTGAGTACCAGCCGCTCCAGTGACTTCATCAGCTGCGAAGTCAGTGCCACCGGTCTGTAATCGTTCAGCACACTTGGTCGGATCTTTTTAGTGACTGGAACGATACAGGAAGTCTTCCACAGAGTTGGTACTTTCCCCAGCCAGAGGTTGAAGACATGCTGGAGTGGCTCAGCTAGTTCAGCACCGCAGGTCTTTAGCAGTCGAGCAGACACCTTCTCAGGACCAGCAGCCTTCCCTGGACGAATCCTCCGAAGTACATCCTGTACCTGGAGTGAGGTGAAGCTGGGAAGTGGTTGTGTGGAGCTGAGGGGGGCACAAGAAGGTGGGGCAGGTCCCGAGGCAGGCAGCAGTGAGGGTGATGAAAAAGTTATTCAGTCCATTTGCCTCCTCCACCGTGTCCACTGCAGTCAGAGAGGCCTTGGTCTTGTGTCCAGTGATGGTTTTAACACCATCCCAGACTCTCTTATTTCTTCTCGGCTCAGCTTCTCCTCCAACCTCCTCCTGTAGGTGTCCTTTGCCTCCCTCAAGCATCGCTTCACCTCCTGCTGAGCTGATGGCGTCCCTGTCCCTGCTCCTGAAAGCCACTTTCTTCCTGTTAAGGACATCCTTGACCTCCTTTGTTACCCACGGTTTATTATTAGGGTAACAGCGGACAGTCTTAGTAGGGGCGACAACGTCCAAGCAGAAATTTAAATAATTTGTTAGACAGTGTGTCTGACCCTCGATGTCCTCACCATGAGACCTCAGCAGCACATCCAAGTCTGTTGTTTCCAAGCAGTCTCTGATGGCGTCCTCCACAACTGGTGTCCACTTTCTGATTGTCTTAGTGGTCACAGTCTGTCTCTGCACCAGAGGAATGTACTGTGAATGAAGGTGGACCAGGTTATGATCGGACCTTCCAAGTGGAGGGAGAGGTTTGGCTCTGTAGGCGTCCTTCAAGTTGGAATAAAGAAGGTCAATTGTCCTGTTATTCCTGGTGGGACAATCCACAGCCTGATGGAAAGTAGGCAGAGTAGAGTCCAGGTTGGCATGATTAAAGTCTCCAGAGATGATGATAAATGCGTCAGGATGTTGATTCTGAAGTCGAGCTGTCATTGTGTGGATCTTCTCACAGGCAGATGCAGCCGCAGCGCTCAGAGGAATGTAAACGCACAGCGCGATCACGTGACTGAACTCACGCGGTAGATAATATGGACGCATGCTGACAACCAACAGTTCTAAATCTTGACAACACAAGACTTTTTTCACAGTAACGTGTCCCGGACTACACCAGCGTTTATTCACGTACATGATCAGACCTCCTCCTCTGCGCTTCCCACAGGCGTCTGCGTCTCTGTCCGCTCTGACGGTGCTGAAACCAGGCAGGTCCACGTGTGCGTCCGGAGTCAGCTGCGTGAGCCACGTCTCTGTGAAGATCAACATCTCTCTGTAGATCCGCTGGTTGTTGAGGGTAGACAGCTCGTCGATCTTATTCGTCAGTGAATTGACGATCAGGGAGGGAAAGGAGAGGTACAGGAGGAAGATGGAAGAGAGTCTGGCCAATTACAACACCAGAGATGTCTGGAGAGGTTTAAAATCCATATCCGGACATCAGACCAGGCTCTCTGTAGCAGCGGGGGATCTAAAATGGGCCGACAACTTAAACAGTTATTTTTCAAGGTTTGAGGTGTCGGCTCCCCCCCCCTGCTTCTACACCATTCACACCTCTACATTTACCTTCTCCTCCCCCCCGAGCTTGTATTGTTTCAGCCCCCCCGCTGACTCCCCCACCCCAGCCTGTCCCTCACACCTCTCCAGGTGAGAAATCAGCTCAGGAGAACCAGGACAACAAAGGCCCCTGGACCAGACGGCATCGGTGGCAAAGTACTCAAGACGTGCTCTTACCAGTTAAGTGAAATTGTTGGACTTCTGTTCAACATGAGCTTGACCCTGGGAAGAGTTCCACTACTGTCGAAGACGTCCTGTGTGGTACCAGTGCCGAAGACTCAGCACCCTAAGGATCCCAGCTGCTACAGACCTGTGGCCTTGACATCCCACCTTATGAAGGCTCTGGAGCGGCTGGTCCTTAGTCACCTGAGTCCTCTGGTGCGCTCCTCCATGGAAATTTTTGCAGTTTGCCTACCAACCTGACATCGGCGTGGAGGACGCCATCATCTTCCTTCTCCACCGAGCACTTTCTCACCTGGAGTCCCCTGGAAGCACTGTGAGGATCCTTTTCCTGGATCTAAGCAGTGCTTTCAATACCATCAGGTCAGATATCCTGAGGGACAAGCTGGAGCTGTCTGGAGCGGACACTCACCTCACGGACTGGATTGTGGACTACCTCACCAACCGTCGACAGTTCGTGAGGACCCGGGATGGTGTTTCGAAGACTGTACTGTGCAGTGTAGGGGTCCCCCAGGGAACAGTGTTGGCACCGTTCCTCTTTTCACTGTGCACTGCAGACTTCCAACACCTTTCTCCCACCAGCCACCTGCAAAAGTTCTCGGACGACTCCGTCATCGTCGGCCTCATTAAGGACGGGGATGACGGGTCGTACCGGGGACTTGTCCAGGACTTTGTTGACTGGTGCCTGGAAAACAACCTCCACATCAACTCCAGCAAAACTAAGGAGTTGATTGTGGATTTCCGGCGGTGTCCCTCCATCTCCCCCTCACCACTGAACATCCAGGGACAGGACATTGAGATTGTCACGTCTTACAAGTTCCTGGGTGTTCACCTCAACAACCGCCTGGACTGGGTGGATAACACTGCTGCTCTTTAAAAAAAAGGGTGGAGTAGACTCTACCTGCTCCGGAGGTTGAGGTCGTTTGGTGTCCAGGGGTCACTCCTGAAGTCATTCTATGACTCAGTAGTGGCCTTTGCCATCTTCAACGGTGTGGTCTGCTGGGGGAGCAGCATGACAGCTAAGGATAGGGCTAAACTGGAAAGCCTTATAAAGAAGGCCGTTTACGTCCTAGGGCGCCCCCTGGATCCTGTGGAGGAAGTGTCTGGGAGGAGGATACAGAGCAAGATGGCCTCCATGAGGAAGAACTTATCTCACCCTCTCCAGCACACACTGAGGGCATTGAGGAGCTCCATCAGTGATAGGATGCTCCATCCCAGGTGTGTGAGGGAGAGGTACTGCAGTACCTCCTGCTGCCATCAGACTCCACAACAAGAACACAGCCAGATAATATTTAACAGCACCTCTTCTTGTTATTTTTGTAAATATTTTGTGTATATAATATAGGGCAGATTTTTATTCTATTCTATTTAGATTTTTCTTTTCTTTTTATTATTTCATTTCTGGGTGTTTTATTTAAGGTATTGCGCTTGCTGTTGTTTAAACCGAATTTCCCCTCGCGGGACAAATAAAGGATTTCTGATTCTGATTCTGATTCGTTTTAAGATCACAATCAAATCTACTTTCATTGTTGTTAACACAATCGTGGATATTATGTGGTAACAACACAAAATGACATGTTAATAATTAATTAATTAATACAAATAACACAAAATTAGTGCAACAGTCCAAACTTTCCATTTTGCACATTTTTTTTACTGGTGGTGGAACAATTCACTTGCAATTTAAATAATAATAATTCTGGTTCTGATATATAAACATGTTTTTTGTATAGAATATAAGTCTTAATTAAGAAGATAAATATATTAGACTATTTTTCCATTATATATACTGTGTTTATACAAAATGTACCTTTCAATGTAAAACATATTTAATTCAAATCTTAAAAAAAAAATATTTACAGTGTGTCTGTGTGATTGTGTGTATATGTGTGTGTGTGTATATTTGTGTGTGTCTGTGGGTGCGTCTGTGTGTGTGTGTGTGTGTGTGTGTGTCTGTGTGTGTGTCTGTGTGTGTGTGTGTGTCTCTGTGTGTGTCTGTGTGTCTGTGGGTGTGTCTGTGTGTCTGTGTGTGCATGTGTGTGTCTGTGTGTGTGTGTGTCTGTGTGTATGTCTGTGTGTCTGTGGGTGCGTCTGTGTGTGTGTGTGTGTGTGTGTGTGTGTGTGTTAGAATCAAGGTGTGTCGAGGACTTTGTCCTGCATCAACAGATCGTGGCAGAGACATGTGACTGAGACTATAAAAGAGTTCACCTGTGAAGGAGTGTTTCAGTCGCAGAGACATGGAGACTAGAGTTGATCTGTTGTCTTGTTGCATCTGTCTGGATCTACTGAAGGATCCAGTCACTCTTCACTGTGGACACAACTACTGTAAGATCTGTGTTGAAGGTCACTGGCAGGAGAAGAACATCTACGAGTGTCCTCAGTGCAGACGGAGCTTCAGCGAGAGACCTGTCCTCCAGAAGAACACTGTGTTAGCAGAGTTAGTGGAGGAGCTGAAGAAGACTGGAGCAGCTGAGGACCTCTGCTCTGCTGGACCTGAAGATGTGACCTGTGACGCCTGCACTGGGAGGAAGATGAAAGCCCTCAAGTCCTGTCTGGTGTGTCTGGTCTCCTACTGTGACCTTCACCTCCAGACTCATCGAGAAGCTCCGGCCTTCAGGAGACACAAGCTGGTCCAGCCGTCCAAGCAGCTCCAGGAGATGATCTGCTCTGAACACGAGGAGGAGAAGAAGATGTTCTGTCGTTCTGATCAGCAGGTCATCTGTCATCTCTGTGCTGTGGACCAACACAAAGATCATGACATCGTCTCGACCACAGCAGAGAGGAGGGAGAGAGACAAAGACCTGGATCAGAGTCAAGGAAGGATCCAGCAGAAGATCCAGAAGAGAGAGAAGGAAGTGAAGCTGCTCCAGCAGGAGAAGAAGAACATCAGAGTCTCTGCTGAGGAAGCAGTGAAGGACAGTCAGGAGACCCTCGTCCAGATGATCCAGATGATCCAGAGAAGAATGCCTGACGTGGAGCAGAAGATCAGATCTCTGCAGGAGACTGAAGACGCTCGAGTCCGAGGACTTCAGGAGCAGCTGGAGCAGGAGATCTCTGAGCTGAAGAAGAAAGAGGCTGAGCTGCAGCAGCTGTCACTCACCGACAGTCACACCATCTTCCTGCAGAACTGGACCTCACTCTCAGAGGTCAGTGAAGACACGACCTCACTCTCAGAGGTCAGTGAAGACACGACCTCCTCCACGACCCTTGAGCAAACTCACCGTCGCTTCCAGGAAGTAACAGCAGCCGTGTCAGCCTGCAGAGACCAAGTCCAGGACCTTCTGAGAGACATGTGGACCGACATCTCCATGATGTTCCATCAAGAGACCAGAGAGCAGTTCCTCACACACTCACAGGACATCACTCTGGATCCAAACACTGCAAACTCATGGTTGATGTTGTCTGAAGGAAACAAGAAAGTGACAAACATGAGAAAACTTCAGCCTCGTCCTGATCATCCAGACAGATTCAAAGATTATCTTCAGGTCTTGAGTCAAGAGTCTCTGACTGGACGTTGTTACTGGGAGGTGAAGACAACAGAAGGACGTGTTGAAGTATCAGTTTCATACAAGAACATCAGCAGATCAGGAAGAGAAAGTTATTTTGGATTTAATGACAAATCTTGGAGTTTATATTGTCACGACTCTGGTTGTTCATTTATACACAACAACATCAGAACTGAAGTCTCCAGAGTCAGACCCTCCACAGTGGGGGTGAACCTGGATCACTCTGCAGGTCTTCTGTCCTTCTACAGCGTCTCTGAGACCATGACTCTCCTCCACAGAGTCCAGACCAGCTTCTCTCAACCTCTTCATGCTGGAGTCAGTGTTTGGTCCTCGTGTGAGTTTGTGAAGCTGAAGTAGACGCCAGTGAGATTGTGAGTCTCCAGGAGTGACATCATCACATGAAGCTTCAATGTTTGGATGAACGTCTCTGAGAACGTTTGTCGTTTGTGCCGCAGTGAAGACACAGTGACGTCATGTGACTGGATTAGAACCTCTGTGATTGGATTGTTCCTGATGATGACGAGTCTTCTTTAAATCTTCTTTAATAAACACCTTCATGATCCGGTGATGATGGCAGCAGTCGTTACTCAAGTACTCCACAGTACTACAAGTATATCCTGGTTACTACAGTATCTCATTGGATGTTATTGAATAATGAATTGATGAATTGATGTACATTTGTTTGATTCAATATTACAGTCTGAAAGGAATTGGATTTTGTGAAAAAAAGATTTTCTCCAAAGAAGTAAAGATGAAAGTTCAACACAAACTATATCTTGTATCAGAGAAACCAGATCCTTGGATTCAGTGTTATGTTGAGTTATGCTGTATTTTAAAAATGTACATATAGAAACATTGATTTTTATTCACTCAAATCTCCTCTTAAAACACACTTTTATTCTCTTTTAACACAGCGTGAGACTCTGAGCTGTTTTTAGTGCTTTTGACTTGTTTTATTGGATATTGTTTTATTTTTGTGTTTTAACTGCTTTCTTAGTACTTCCATGTCATTGTACTACACTTTGTATCGACTGTTGTTTTTAAAGTGTTTTATCAATAAACTTGATTGATTGATTATTTGTTCTTATTGAAATGTTAATCTAAATCAATGAATTATCTTTTTGAATCATTTATTCTAAATATATCAATATATAGATTATATATATATTTGACACATTGAGTTCAATATTCTAATTCCAATAATTCAAAAACACATTTTCTAAATGCAATATTCTTTGGTTTATTCAATATAACATCGACATCTTTATATGTACTTTCTTACACCTTCGTTCTAAGATCACAATCAAAAGTACTTTTATTGTTGTAAACACAAGCGTGGATATTATGTGGTGACAACACAAAAGTAAGTAAGTAAGTAAGTAATATTTATTTATATAGCGCTTTTCGAGACCAGGGTCACAAAGCGCTTAGACAATCAAAACAATACTCAAAAAAAAAAAAAAAGTACATACTTTAAAGATCAAGATAATACTGAGAACAACACAGGAGTTCGAGAAATTCAAGGAAAAGCCTGAACAAATAGAAACGTCTTAAGATGTTTCTTAAAGGAGTCAGTAGATCATCAAGCGCAAAGAGAGAGAAGATCGTTCCAAAGCTTAGGAGCAACAGCCTGAAAAGATTTCTCTCCTCTGGTCCTGAAGTTCAGGAACCATCAGTAGATTCTGATCCACAGACCTCAGAGCCCGAGCTGGGGTGTAAGGCTGGATCAGATCAGTGATGTAAGGAGGAGCCTGACCATGAATAGATCTGAAAGTAAGAACCAGAATTTTAAAGTTGATCCTGAAAGAAACTGGAAGCCAGTGAAGAGTTTTAAGGATCGGAGAAATGTGAGTTCTTCTACTAGAGCGGGTCAGAATTCTCGCTGCAGAGTTCTGAATCAACTGCAGACGAGACACATCCCTCTTGTTAAGACATGAAAACAAACTGTTACAATAGTCCAGACAAGAAGAAACAAACGCATGGATTATAAGATCCAGATCATGTTCCGACAACATTTTCCTAAGTTTAGAGATTTTTCTCAGTTGAAGGAAACAGTTTCCGGTCAGTTTTCTTCAGTGTTGAACAAGAGACATGTCTTTATCAAATACAACACCCAGGTTTCTCAGGCTCAGTTTGACAGACTGACCTAAGTCACCCAAGTACTGACTCAACCCTGGAATCTTATCATCAGGAGCAATCACCAGAGTTTCAGTTTTGTCCACATTAAGCTGTAAAGTGTTTTCACTCATTGTTTGATTTCTAGCAAACAATTGACTAAGCTGTTCAGCCTTTGGGGCTCAGTTGGGTCAAAAGAGCAGTAGAGCTGGATGTCATCAGCAAAAATGTGATAAGAAACATCTGGAAATCTCTGAATGATTTTACCGAGGGGAATCAAGTACAGCAAAAACAATAAAGGACCCAGAACAGAACCTTGAGGGACTCCACACAACAGATCTGCCGATTCAGACCTCATTTGATTGGCAGATACACTAAAACTGCGCCCAGAAAGGTAAGATGAGAACCATTCTAACACAGACCCAGACAGTCCCACTTCATCCCTTAGTCTCCTCAGCAGGATCTGGTGATCAACTGTGTCAAAGGCTGAGGACAGATCCAAGAGAACCAAAACATCATGATGTCACTGGACACCTTCAATAAAGCTGTCTCCGTAGAGTGATGTTTACGGAAGCCAGGCTGAAACCTCTCATGGATGTCGCTCTGATCCAGGAACAAAGACAGCTGCTCAGACACCACCTTCTCCAAGATCTTGGACAAGAAAGGGAGCTTAGAAATAGGCCTGAAATTACTGAGGTCAGTTGGGTCTAAGCCTGGTTTTTTGAGCAGAGGCTCCACAATGGCATGTTTAAATGCATTGGGAAAAACCCCTGTGGAAAGGGAGAGGTTCACCATATTGGTAACCCAGGGGCCAATTACATCAAATACTTTGATAAAAAGCCTACAAGGAAGGACGTCATCTGAGCAAGAGGATGGTTTCATCTTGTTCACTAGTGCTGAAATATCACCCAAAGATACAGCAGTGAAGGAGGACCAAGAGGAGGAGATGGGCTCAGAGACAGTAGGGGTTCCAAACAAAGGGGGAGAGATTTTCTCTTTGATCAATTTAATTTTGTCAATGAAAAATCTCAACAATGCATTGCTGTCAGCTTCACAGAAGACAGGCGTGATTTGAGGAGCAGGAGACACAAGAGAATTAATGGTTTCAAACAAAACTTTGGGGTTTTTCCTATTTGCTGCTACCAGTTTTCTGATGTAATCAGATCTAGCAGTTTCTACCATCTCATTGTAAGAAGTCAACAGATCCCTGAGGTGAAGTCTGTGCACCTCAAGTTTAGTGGACTTCCAGAGACGCTCAGTCTTTCGACAAAGTCTCTTCAGACTCAGGAGATCTTCATTTGTCCAAGGGCACCGTTTTTTCTGAATTTTCAAGTTCGATTTAACAGGTTTGATCCAGTATTTCAACACAATGATCAGTGAAACAGTGAATCAAACTGTCCACGTCTGTGCAGTCATCAAAGGAAAGAGCGTCAAACATAGCAGAAAAACTGTCTGCAGTATCGGCTGAGATGACACGCCTCTGAGACCTAAGTTTCAAAGGCTTAGGTTCAGGGATGAAGTCCAGGTTAAACAAGAGAATGATCACTCAGATGGACATCATGTACAGATACATTAGAAATGGCCAGGCCAAGAGTAAAAACTAAGCGGAAGCGGAAGTACATGTTAATAATGAATTAATTAATACAAATAACACAAAAGTACATGTTAATAATGAATTAATTTATACAAATAACACAAAAGTACATGTTAATAATGAATTAATTAATACAAATAACACAAAATTAGTGCAACAGTCCATACTTTCCATTTTGCACATTTATTTTACTGTTGGTGGAACAATTCACTAGCAATTGAAATACTAATAATTCTGGTTCTGATGTATAAACATGTTTTTTGATTCAAAATATTTTTTATTGAGCATGATCAAGCAGCAACATTGACCCGCAGGTACATCCGTTACACACAGTGTATATGCTCTTTTTTTTCTTTAATACAAATGGTAACAAAAATGACAATAAGAAAATAAATAAATAAATAAAGTAATCCCCTTGTCACTGCTCTCTCTAAATCGCTATTCTTTGCAATCGACATGTATCTTAATGGATGTTAAAACCAATTCCAGACATTTACAAGGTGTTAAACCATTTGAGAAAAGAGTAGCCATGTGTTGTGGAATGCTTTCTTCGATTTTGTCAAGACATATCTGATCTTTTCCATTCTGAGGCAGGACCTGACATCTCTGAGCCAGAGTGTGTGTGGGCGGGGCAGTGTCTTCCCACCTGAGCAAGATGGCCCTCGTGCCAAGAGAGAGCAGAGAGAGACTAGACGCTGGTTGTTCGCTGTTATGTTTTTTATCTCTCCCGTGAAACCGAAAAGAGCAATGAGTGGGCTTGGTCTAATATCCGTTTCCACAATTTTTGATAGGGACTTGAAAATGTTTTCCCAGTACTTTTGTAGGCTCTGACACGTCCAGAACATGTGGCCTAAGGAGCCTTCTAGGATCTTGCATCTGTCACATAGTGGACTGACCTCCGGATATATTCCTGACAGTTTGGTTTTTGATAGATGAGCTCTGTGAACAACTTTGAATTGGAGAAGAGTGTGACGAGCACAAAAAGATGATTTATTCACCAGTTCTAAAATAGTTTTCCAATTGTTGTCAGACAGGGAGATGCCAAGGTCTTCTTCCCAATCCTGTTTGTGTTTATCTGTAGGTTTCTGTGTCAATTCAGAGAGGCCAGAATAGATTTCAGAAATAAATCCCTTCTTCGTTGGGTTCATAGAAAGAATCTCGTCTCATATTTTCCTTTCCTTAACAGTTTGAGGTGACAATTTAGATGAAATGTAGTGTCTTGCTTGTAAGTATCTGAAGAAGTTTGACCTGTGAAGATTATATTTTGTTCTTAGTTGTTCAAAAGAGAGAACGGTGTTGTCTTTAATAATGTCTCTAAAGTAAACTAATCCCTTCTCGTGCCATTCCTTGAAGGCTGAATCCTGCATGGAAGGTTCAAAGAGATGGTTTGAGAATATAGGGCTGAGAAGAGAAAAACGATTAAGTTTGAAATGTTTTCTAAATTGAGACCAAATTCTGAGGGAGTGTTTAACTATGGGATTTGAAATTGATTTACCAGAAGTTGTTGGTAACTCGGAGCCCAAAAAAGGCTGGCAGTGATATTTGGTCGCTTGTCTGTGACTCTAGTTCTACCCAAGCTGGCTTTTCGCTCTGTTTGTGGTAGAAGGTCCAGGAGGTCCGACAGCGCAGGTTCGCGGCCCAATAGTAAAGTCGGAAGTTGGGAAGAGCTAAACCACCTAAAGTCTTTGCTTTCTGAAGATGAGTCTTGTTAAGGCGGGCGTGTTTGCCGTTCCATAGGTAGGATGATATCAGAGAATCCAAATGCTGAAAAAATGAGGCTGGCAGGAATATTGGAAGATTCTGGAAAAGATATAAGAATTTGGGTAAGACTGTCATTTTTACTGAATTAACCTACCAATAAGTGTCAGGGAGAGTGGGGACCACTTAGCCAAGGTCTGTTTAATTTCCACTGTCAAAGTTAAAAAGTTTTCTTTGAATAACTCTTTAGATTTTCGCGTAACCATTATACCTAAATATGAGAAATTGTTTTCTGCTATCTTGAAAGGCAGCTTGGATATTAAGTCAGAGTCGTTTTTATTTCATAGAAATAGCTCACTTTTTTGTACATTCAATTTATGTCCTGAGAGTTTGCCAAATGCTTTTAAAAGGGACAAAGCCAAAGGCAGAGAGGTGATGGGGTCTGAGATATAGAGCAGGAGGTCGTCTGCATATAATGACACTTTGTGTTCTGTGTTTCCTCCTCGGATCCCAGACACCTCATTACAGTCGCGCAGGGCTGTGGCCAGAGGTTCTATGGCCAGGTCAAATAGCAGAGGACTCAGAGGGCCCCCCTGACGAGTTCCTCTACCAAGTTCAAACTGCGTGGACTGTTGTGAGTTTGTACGGATGGAGGCTGTCGGTCGCTTATAAAGCAGTTTAATCATTGAGATGAACCGTCCTAAAGTTTGCTGACGACACCGCGGTGATAGGATGCATCACCGCGGCGAACGAAGCGGCCTACAGGACAGAGGTGGACAGTCTGGTTTCCTGGTGTGAGGACAACAGCCTCACCCTCAACACAGACAAGATAAAGGAGATGATAGTGGACATGAGGAAGGAGAGGAGACCTCACCAACCACTGTTTATCCGGGATCTTGAAGTGGAGCGGGTGAGCAGCTTTAAGTACCTCGGGGTCCACATCACTGAGGACTTAACGTGGGCCACCAACACAACACAGCTGGTCAAGAAGGCACAGCAACGGCTTTACTTTCTGAGGAGGCTGAGGAAGTTTGGCATGTCGACAAAGATCCTCAGAAACTTCTACAGCTGTGTCGTGGAGAGCAGTCTGACCAACTGCATCACTGCGTGGTACGGCAGCTCCACGGCCATGGACCGCAAACGTCTGCAGAGAGTGGTTAAGACAGCGGAGAGGATCACCAGGTCTCCACTGCCCTCTCTGCACAGCATCTACCACCACAGAGTCCACAGGAGAGCTGCCACCATCATCAAGGACAGTTCCCACCCACAACATGGACTGTTTACACTCCTGCCCTCGGGACGCAGGTACAGGAGTGCAAAATGCAGGACCACACGCCTGAGAAACTCTTTCTACCCCACTGCAATAAGAATCATGAACAGCTGAACACTGCACTGTTGTCACTTTAAATCCATCACATGGACAGTTCCCCTCCCTTTCTTATATTATTATTTTTTATTGTTATTTTATCTTGACTTTTTTTGTTATGTATATTCATTTTTATTTTTTTGTTATGCCGATATTTGTGGAGGGACGGCAAAGAAAGAATTTCATTGCATAGGGAAACGTGTTTCTCGATGTATATGACAATAAACACTTTGAATTGAATTGAATTGAATGAAGTTATGACCAAAAGCAAATTTTTCTAAGACTGCAAATAGGTAATCCCACTCTACACGGTCAAAGGCCTTTTCGGCATCTAAAGAGACAACACACTCTGGAGCCTCTCCCGGAGTAAAGGATGTCAAGCAGTCGTCGAATGTTAAAATAGGAATTTCTGCCTCTAATAAATCCAGTCTGGTCAGTAGATATTATTGTAGGGAGTATGTTTTCTAGTCTGTGTGCCAGGACTTTTGCCAGTATTTTTGTGTCAGTGTTGAGTAGGGAGATGGGCCTGTACGAGGCACAACCAGTTAGATCTTTATCTTTTTTGCCGATGAGGGTGATGCAGGCCTCTGAAAATGATGGTGGAAGGTGGCCGAGGCGACAGGAGTCGGTTAGAACCACGCACAAATGCGGGCTGAGAGTTGACGAGAACTTCTTATAAAACTCGGCTGGGAAGCCATCGGGACCTTTCCAGACTGTAGTGAGCAAATGGCCAACTCAATTTCTGATTGTTTGATGGGCTCCTCCAGTATCTTCATGCCCTCTCTAGAAACTGTTGGCATGTTAAGGGAATTTAAAAAGTTCTTTATTTTGTCATGGTCCGTTTGATGTTCTGAGGAGTATAATTTGAAATAATAATCTTTCAATTCTCTGTTGATCTGTGTGTGGTCAGATGTTAGTTTGCCTGTCGCAGTTTGGATTCTAGAAATATTTTGTTGTGCTTTTAGTCCCTTTAATTGGTTGGCCAGTATCTTATCTGATTTTTCTCCGTGCATGTAAAACAATGTTTTATTTTTGAGTAAAAGGTTTTCAGCTGAATGTGTTGTTAGCAAGTCGAATTTGGTTTTAGCTTCAATTCGTTTTTTATAAATGTCGGGATCTTTAAATTTAGAGTATTGTTGGTCAAGGTCATGGATAGACTTTTC